>NC_057811.1:271709764-271719118 GCF_018294505.1 Triticum aestivum
CGAGGGGCCGGCCGGATCCGGCGTCCCCGCGCCTCCCCCAAGCTCCTCCGGCCGCCGCCGTCTCCCTCTCCCTCCAGTTCCGGCGATGAACCCGGCGGTCCTCGGTTCGCGTGCACGAGGTTGACTTTCCCCTCCCCTGTTTTCTGCTAAGTCCCGAGATTATTGCATAATGTTGCTCACTTCATGATGCCATAACTCTCTACATACTGCTCCGTTTCGTGCGTGTAATTTATTGAAATGTTCATCATGAGATGCTCCTCATTTTGTTCCATTATGCCATGCTCGTTTGAGTCCATTTTGATGCCCAAATCTCTGGTGCAAGAATGCTATATGATGTTTCCTACTGTTACTTATCAGAACTTGGTGTTTTGTTATTTTTGTTGCATTTGATGTGTGCATCTTATAGGCATGAGCTCTACAGGTGTTTTGATCTATGTCATGCCTTCTTTACAGAGGTGTATGCCATGTAATTTTGTGATCTATGTGGTGACTAGCACGAGCACGCAAACTAGGCTTCGTGATGTTTCTTTTCTCAGGGACTTGGAATTTTGCTAAGTCTGTGCTGCTGTTATTTTGTTGCATGTATCCATGTGTCTACAGAGAGATCCATACTTCTTTTGGGAATGTTTAGTAAAGATGTTTTGTAGATATAGTTGTACTCTATGCATCCATGACCCTGGTTGCAACTATGGAGTGCGATAGCATGTCTTAATCTTGCTCTACATTTGCTATAAAATATTCCTAGCAGATTGTTAACATGATAATCAATTTTGCCAAGGTTGTTGTAGTTGACCCTTTCATGCTATGAACTTTCTCTTCCCATGGTTAGCTTCATAAACATGCCATCTTACTGTAGGTATTCTTTTTTTGTCATGCATTGCCTTGTGTTGAGTGAATCAAGCTCACTAAGATGCCTTCATATTACTGTTACTGCCATGCTCTGTTTCTGCCAAGTCTGGAACCTGTTAACGGAACTTGCTATGTTTACATGGGTGCCATCATATCTTCTGATCTTTTTTGGCTCATGGCCACTAAGGGACTTTTGTTCTATGCAATTAGTAGATTTATTCCATGCCTTGTTTTATTATGTTAAGTTCCTGTAGCATGTTGATTGCTTGCTCTGAACATTGCTACCTGATGCTGTTTCAGCCATGTTCAGTATTTTCAGTCTGTGAACCTGATATCTTTTGCACTTTTGCCATGCTTGTTTGAACCTGTTATTATGTGATCTAGCCGTAGCTCAGTGTTCATCTTTTGTCAACCATCTCCTGTAGATTACTGGCATATGCTTTGTTGCTATGTTGGGATGCTGTAGCTTAGTTACTTGATGTATTCTAAGTGCGATCATGCTGTTAATCGCAGAATCGTGTCATTCTTGTTTTGCTTGCCATTTGCAAACTGTGCATCCGTTTCCGGTGATCTTTATATCGTTTTCGACCGAAATCATCTCATCTTTCCATTGGTATACTTGGTTTGCCAAGTTACTGCCTTGTTCATCCTTTTTTTCCGGAGCACGCATACGCATCGCATATCATATCTCGCATATCATGCATGTATTGCATCATGTTGTTTGTGCTTTTCCCGTGATTGATTGTGGTTCCATTGCTTGTGTTCTTGCTGTGGGTAGAGCCGGGAGACGAGTTCGTTAACGAGGAACCTGGTGAGTACGCTTACGAGGATCAAGCTTTCGACAACTCTGAGAACCTTGTAGGCAAGATGACCATACCCTCGAAATCACTTCTATCTTTGCTTTGCTAGTTGTTCGTTCTATTGCTATGCTGCGCTACCTACCACTTGCAATAGCATGCCTCCCATATTGCCATGTTAAGCGTCTAACCATCTTTTCCTAGCAAACCGTTGTTTGGCTAAGTTACCGCTTTTGCTCGGCCCTTCTTATAGCGTTGCTAGTTACAGGTGAAGTTGAAGTTGGTTCCATGTTGGAACATGGATATTTTGGAATATCACAATATCTCTTATTTAATTAATGCATCTATATATTTGGTAAAGGGTGGAAGGCTCGGCCTTATGCCTGGTGTTTTGTTCCACTCTTGCCGCCCTAGTTTCCGTCATACCAGGATTATGTTCCTTGAGTTTGCGTTCCTTACGCGGTTGGGTGATTTATGGGACCCCCTTGACAGTTCGCCTTGAATAAAACTCCTCCAGCAAGGCCCAATCTTGGTTTTACCATTTGCCTACCTAAGCCTTTTTCCCTTGGGTTTTCGCGAGCCCGAGGGTCATATTTATTTTAACCCCCGGGCCAGTGCTCCTCCGAGTGTTGGTCCAAACTAGAGCACCGTGCGGGACCGTCCCTTGGCAACTTGGGTTACGTTGGTACCTGTACGCTTAACTTATCCCGTGTGCCCTGAGAACGAGATATGTGCAGCTCCTATCGGGATTTTTCGGCACAGCGGGTGGTCTTGCTGGTCTTGTTTTACCATTGTCGAAATGTCTTGTAAACCGGGATTCTGAGACTGATCGGGTCTTCCTGGGAGAAGGTTTATCCTTCGTTGACCATGAGAGCTTATAATGGGCTTAGTTGGGACACCCCTGCAGGGTATTATCTTTCGAAAGCCGTGCCCGCGGTTATGTGGCAGATGGGAATTTGTTAATGTCCGGTTGTAGAGAACTTGACAATTGACTTAATTAAAATTCATCAACCGCGTGTGTAGCCGTGATGGTCTCTTCTCGGCGGAGTCCGGGAAGTGAACACGGTTTGAGTTATGCATGAACGTAAGTATTTTTAGGATCACTTCTTGATCATTTCTAGCTTTGCGACCGTTGCGTTGCTTAACTTCTCGCTCTCATTTGCTTATGTTAGCCACCATATATGCTTAGTGCTTGCTGCAGCTCCACCTCATTACATCATCCTTTCCTATAAGCTTACATAGTCTTGATCTCGCGGGTGTTAGATTGATGAGTCCTCGTGACGCACAGATTCTACCAGAATAGTTGCAGGTGCCGACGATGCCAGTGCAGATGACGCAACTGAGCTCAAGTGGGAGTTCGATGAGGAACGTGGTCGTTACTATGTTTCTTTTCCTGATGATCAGTAGTGGAGCCCAGTTGGGACGATCGGGGATCTAGCATTTGGGGTTATCTTATTTTCATTTGGATTTGACCGTAGTCGGTCTATGTGTGGATTTTGGATGATGTATGAATTAATTTATGTATTGTGTTAAGTGGCGATTGTAAGCCAACTCCCGTTATCCCATTCTTGTTCATTACATGGGATTGTATGAAGATGACCCTTCTTGCTACAATACCTACAATGCGGTTATGCCTCTAAGTCGTGCCTCGACACGTGGGAGATATAGCCGCATCGTGGGCCCCCTGCTTGATCGAATCGCTGGCGTTGTTGAGTCTAGAACAAAAATGTTTTGAGTCTTAGGATTATATATATCGGAGAGTAGGATTCTTTTTACTCCTCAGTCCCTTCGTCGCTCTGGTGAGGCCTCCTGACGTAGAAGTTTTGACTCTTCTCTCCTAAAATTTCACTAAATTTTTTTTAGGATCACGCGGGTATCTTAGAATCGTTCCGATGGTTTTGTGACGAGAACATTGTTCTTGGTGCCTCCTGACATTTAGGGGTTGTGGCAGTGTCCCAGGGAGTTGAGCTCCGAGGTGTTGTTGTCACAATTTTATCGTTGCAGTTCCGGAATACCTGAGTTTCGCCGACATAGAAAATCTCTTTTATGCAGTTGTTGGTGAGATCACCTCTACGCCACCTAGTACTGGGGCGGGAGTTCGGGAGTATTGCCATAACTCGTATAACGGATGCTTTTCGAAGTTTGAGGTACACGATTTCCGAAGGTTTCTTGGTTATGTGTTGACGGATGGATACAGCTGGATCTAGGGATTGCTAGTTTGGGTGATATATTTTGTGTCCCCTGTATCCCCAACACCAGATTGCATAACCAGAAAGTTTCGGGAGTTTATAGGTGGGATTCAAGTAGCTCTTAGCATTTCTTCCCGCAGATATTTGGTTTGTGATTGGGTAATCCTTACCACTTATTTGTTCCACTCGTACCTTGTTATTTTATTCATCAATCTCTTATCAAGTGGCTTCTCACCTTAATTGAAGTGTGATGATTTACTATGGAATTCATTCGTTCATCCTCGTTCGCATGTTTATTGTGAAGACTATATGTTGCAATTTCTATCCGTTGATTCAACTTGCCTATTCGTCTATCAAGATGCTAACGGATGTCACCCTCTTCAGGATGGCTCCGCCAACGCGTCAGAATCTAGAACGCAATGAGGGGAGTCAGGCGAACCCTCCGCCACCACCTCCGCCTCTGGAGGCCTGGCAAGCCATCATGGCAGCCACCAACGCCAATGCTCAGATGATTTTGCAACTCTTGCAAGAACGCACCCAAGGGCAAGGCAATCAAGGAAATCAAGGCCAAGGCAACAATCAGCCTCACTTCGCTACCCTCAACCAGTTCCTCGCAAATCAGCCGAAGTCTTTCAGCTACTGTACCGAGGCCACAGACGCCGATGATTGGCTCGTGGACATCAACAAGCATTTTGAATGTAGCAATGTCAGGCCTGAGGACTTTGTCAAGTTCGCTTCTTTTCAACTCAAGGATCAAGCTGCCGAGTGGTATCAACAATACAAAGATTCCAGAGGAGGTCGTGTGATTACCTGGGATGATTTCCGTCAAGACTTCAAAGCTCACCACATTCCACAAAGTGTTGTTGAGAGCAAGCGTGAGGAGTTCCGCAATCTCAAGCAAGGCAGCATGTCCGTGTATCAATACAATACCCAGTTTCAGAAACTCGCTCGCTTCGCTAAGCAAGACGTTCCTGATGAAAAGAGCATGATCTATCAATTCAGAGGTGGCCTCAGAGAAGATCTGCAATTACCTCTCGTGCTTTTTGAGCCGACCAAGTATGATGATTTCTACAATATGGCACTGAAGCAAGAGGCTGCTCAGCTCAAGTGTGAGGCTTCTAAGAAGAGAGTAAGGGACGCAGTTCAGTCTTCTTCTTCCTCACTAGTGGCTGCTAAGCAACAGATTCCGGTTGCCTCCTCCTCCTCCGTTTTGTCAGTCTTTCCAGCAGAAGAACAAAGGTGGCCATGGATCTTCCCACTCATCCAACCCTGGCTATCAGAACAAGTCTCAGAATCAAGCTCCAAAGTCGAATGCTCCTTATCATCGTCCACTCTCAGAGGTGACTTGCAACAAGTGTCTGCAGAAAGGTCACTATGCTAACAAGTGCTTCAACCAAAGGCGCCTTCCGCCTCCTCCTCATGTGAGATCTTCCAGCAATGCAGTGGTCAAGCATAATCCCAAGTCTGCAAAGGTGAACATGATGAATGCAGCTCAAGCGGAGGAATCTACTAATGTGATAATGGGTAATCTCTCAGTTAATGATATTCCTGCAAAAGTTCTTTTTGACACTGGTGCATCGCATTGTTTCATGTCAAGATCATTTGTTGCAAAGCATGATTTCATTTTGGAAATGTTGGAAAAACCCATGGGAGTTGTTTCTCCGGGCTCTTCTATGAGGGCTACCACAATGATTCCGGTTGTTTCTATCAAGTTGGGCAACTATAAATTTCTGTCTAAACATTTTTTTCTTGGAGACTCTGATATTGATCTAATTCTCGGGATGAACTGGCTTTCTAAGCACAAGGCTCAACTTGATTGTGCTGCCAGGGAAATTCAATTGACACACTCTTCTGAGCATTTGATTATTTATGCTGCTCGTGATGAAACCATTCGGTTGTTTTATCTCAATGAGAAGGGCGAGTTGGATGCTATCTATCAAATTCCAGTCGTTTGTTAGTACCAAGATGTCTTTCCAGAAGAGCTTCCGGGTATGCCTCCTCACCGGCCAGTTGAGTTCGTTATCGATCTTGAGCCTGGCGCTGAACCCGTTTGCAAGCGTCCTTACAAGCTTGGACCCAAGGAGCTGAAGGAATTGAAGAAACAGCTCGATGAACAAGAGCGTCTGTGTTTGATCAGACCGAGTTCATCTCCATGGGGTTGTGGTGTTCTTTTTGTCCAGAAGAAGGATGGCACGGACCGACTTTGTGTCGACTACCGTCCATTGAACAAGAAGACAATCAAGAACAAGTTTCCACTTCCCAACATCAGTGAGCTATTCGAGCAACTCAAAGGTGCTAAAGTATTCTCCAAGCTTGACCTTCGAATGGGTTATCATCAGTTTCGCATTCGTGAAGAAGATATTCCCAAGACAGCATTCAGAACAAGTTTTGGTTCTTATGAATATACTGTCATGTCTTTCGGCCTTGTCAATGCTCCTCCGACATTCTCTCGGATGATGAATTTCATCTTCAACCCCTATACCAATGAATTCGTCCTGGTGTATCTCGATGATATCTTGGTCTTCTCCAAGAATAAGAAGGATCATGCCAAACATTTGCGATTGGTGCTCGACAAGCTCAGAGAGTATTAATTCTATTCGAAGTTTTCCAAATGTGAGTTTTGGCTTGATGAAGTTCTTTATCTTGGTCATATCATCTCTGCCAAGGGCATCGCTGTTAATCCCGAGAAGGTGTCTGCAATTGTGAATTGGGAACCTCCTCAGAATGTCAAGCAGCTTCGCAATTTTCTTGGTCTTGCAAGCTATTGCCGAAGATTCGTTGAGAATTTCTCTAAGATTGCAAAGCCTCTTTCCAACCTCCTCCAGAAGCATGTGAAGTATGTCTGGTCTCCTGAGTATGACGTTGCTTTCAACACTCTCGAAGAGAAACTCGTCACAGCTCCTGTCTTAACTCCTCCTGACGAATCCAAGCCATTCGAAATTTTCTATGATGCTTCTCTTCAAGGTCTCGGTGCTGTGTTAATGCAAGAGAAGAAAGTTGTGGCCTATACCTCTCGTCAGTTGAAGCCCAACGAAAAGAACTACCCCACTCACGATCTTGAGTTGGCGGCAGTTGTCCATGCATTAATCACATGGAGACATCTCTTGTTGGGAAGAAAAGTGGACATATTCACCGATCACAAGAGTCTCAAGTACATCTTCACTCAGCCCAACCTCAACCTCAGGCAAACTCGATGGGTCGAGATGATTCAAGAGTACAATCCGAGTATTGAATATACTCCAGGCAAAGCCAATGTCATTGCAGATGCTTTGAGCAGGAAGGCTTATTGCAACAGCTTAATTCTCAAGCCATTCCAACCGGACCTTTGTGAAGCTTTCCGCAAGCTGAATCTCCAAGTTGTTCCTCAAGGCTTTCTTGCCAACCTCATAGTCTCTCCTACTTTGGAAGATCAAATTCGTGAGGCACAACTCCTGGATACCATGGTGAAGAAGGTGAAACGTGGTATCGACAAGGGTCTTTCCAAATACAAGTGCTATCGCATTGATGACAGAGACACGTTATTCTTCGAGGACCGGCTTGTGGTTCCTAAAGGTGATCTAAGGAAAGTCATTATGAACAAGGCGCACAATTCTCTTCTTTCCATTCATCCTGGAAGTACGAAGATATACCATGACCTCAAGCAGTCGTATTGGTGGACTCGAATGAAGTGAGAAATCGATCAATTCGTGAATGAATGTGATGTCTGTCGAAGGGTGAAAGCAGAACACCAACGACCAGCTGGTCTCCTCCAACCTCTTGCTATCCCAGAATGGAAGTTTGATCATATCGAAATGGACTTCGTGACTGGATTTCCTAAGTCCAAGCACGGAAATGATGCTATCTTCGTTGTCATCGACAAGCTTACAAAAGTGGCTCATTTCCTTCCAATCAAAGAATCTATCACAGCAGCTCAGTTGGCAGAGCTATACACCTCCAGGATTTTCTCCTTGCACGGCATTCCACAATTGATTTCTTCAGATCGTGGAAGCATCTTCACTTCTAAGTTCTGGGACTCCTTCCAGAAGGCCATGGGCACCAACATTCGCTTCAGCACAACTTTCCATCCTCAAAGTAGTGGCCAAGTCGAGCGAGTCAATCAAATCCTTGAAGATATGCTCAGGGCTTGTGTCATTTCCTTTGGCATGAAATGGGAAGATTGTCTTCCATATGCCGAACTCTCCTACAACAACAGCTTCCAAGCTAGTTTGGGCAAGGCCCCATTCGAGATTCTCTATGGCAGAAAGTGCCGTACTCCTCTCAATTGGTCAGAGACTGGTGAACGCCAACTTCTTGGCAATGACTTAATCACAGAGGCTGAAGAAATGTGTAAAGTCATCCGTGAAAATCTCAAAGCCGCGCAATCGCGCCAGAAGAGTTACTATGATAGCAAGCACCGTGATGTGGCTTTCGAGATCGGAGACCATATCTACCTCTGTGTCTCTCCAATGAAAGGCACTCGTCGCTTCGGTATCAAAGGGAAGCTTGCCCCTAGATACGTGGGTCCTTTCAAGATCATTGGCAAAAGAGGCGACCTTGCCTATCAACTTGAGCTTCCCTCCAACTTCGCGAACGTGCACGATGTGTTCCACGTGTCACAGCTTCGCAAGTGCTTCAAGACTCCTGAGCGCACCATAAACTTCAAAGAGATTGACCTCCAAGAATATCTGTCTTATCATGAGCACCCCGTTGCTATTCTTGAAGAAACTGAGCGCAAGACTCGCAACAAGTCAATCAAATTCCTGAAAGTGAAGTGGTTGCACCATTCCGACCGAGAAGCCACCTGGGAACGTGAGGACCACCTCCATTCCAAATATCCGGAGTTCTTTCAGTCCTAGATCTCGGGACGAGATCCTCTCGTAGTGGTGGAGAGTTGTAACACCCCGGATGTAACTTTCCATATTTGTAATTCCAAATCTTGCCATTTTCGGCTATGTGTTATGATATTCCCTTCATGGTCGGGTTTTGTTTTTCGTTTTGCATTTTGTTCATGTCATGCATCCCATATCATGTCATCATGTGCATCTCATTTGCATACGTGTTCGTCTCATGCATCCGAGTTTTTTCCTCGTTGTCCGTTTTGCAATCCGACACTCGCACGTGCACCGGCGCACCCCCCCTTTTTGTTTCTTTTCGTGAGCGGGTGTTAAACGTTCTCGAAATGGACCGCGGTTTGTCAAGTGGCCTTGGTACACCACCGGTAGACCACCTGTCAAGTTTCGTTCCATTTGGAGGTCGTTTGACGCTGCAACGGTTAACCGGGTAACCGCAAAGTCCTTTTGTGTGTTGCAGCAAAAAACCCCTCCAAACAGCCCAATAACCCATCTAAGTCACCTCCATGCTCTTGGTCGTTCGATCACGATCGTGTGGGCGAAAACCGCACTCCATTTCGAGTCTCCTAGCTCCCTCTACCTATAAATATGTGTTCCCCCTCCGAAATCCAGGTCCCAAAACCCTAGCCCCGCTCCCTCCGCGCGCCGGACGAATCCCGCCGCCGTCCCGGGCCAATCACGCGCCGCCAC
>NC_057811.1:271719405-271723086 GCF_018294505.1 Triticum aestivum
CCGCCGAAGCCCATCGCCGGCCCCTGCGGCCCGTCCGTCGCCCCGCCGCCCGCACCCTCCCGCGGCTTCCCCCGCCGCCCGGGCGCCGCGCGCCGCCGTCCGCCGCCGCCCGCCACTCCGGCCCGCGCCGCCGTCCTCCGCTCGCCGTCCCACGCCCGCGCTCGCGCCTGTCGCCGTCGTCCCCGCTGGCGCCAGATCCGGCGAGGGGCCGGCCGGATCCGGCGTCCCCGCGCCTACCCCGAGCTCCTCCGGCCGCCGCCGTCTCCCTCTCCCTCCAGTTCCGGCGACGAACCCGGCAGTCCTCGGTTCGCGTGCACGAGGTTGACTTTCGCCTCCCCTGTTTTCTGCCAAGTCCCGAGATTATTGCATAATGTTGCTCACTTCATCATGCCATAACTCTCTGCATACTGCTCCGTTTTGTGCGTGTAATTTATAGAAATGTTCATCACGAGATTCTCTTCATTTTGTTCCATTGTGCCATGCTCGTTTGAGTCCATCTTGATGCCCAAATCTCTGGTGCAAGAATGCTATATGATGTTTTCTGCTGTTACTTATCAGAACTTGTTGTTTTTGTATTTTTGTTGCATTTGATGTGTGCATCTTATGGGCATGAGCTCTACAGGTGTTTTGATCTATGCCATGCCATCTTTACATACGTGTATGCCATGTAATTTTGTGATCTACGTGGTGACTAGCACAAGCATGCAAACTAGGCTTCGTGATGTTTCTGTTTTCAGGGACTCAGAATTTTGCTGTCTCTGACTGCTGTTATTTTGTTGCCATGTATCCATGTGTCTACAGAGAGATCTATGCTCCTTTTGGGAATGTTCAGTAAGGATGTTTTGTAGATATAGTTGTGCTCTATCCATCCATGCCCCTGTTTGCAACTATGGAGTGCCATAGCATGTCTTAATCTCGCTCTAATTTTGCTATAAAATGTTCCTGGCAGATTGTTAACATGATATTCAATTTTGCCAAGGTTGTTGTAGTTGATCCTTTCATGCTATGAACTTTATCTTGCCATGGTTAGCTTCATAAACATGCCATGTTGCTGTAGGTATGCTTTTTTTGTCATGCATTGCCTAGTGTTGAGTTAATCAAGCTCACAAAGATCCCTTCATATTACTGTTACTGCCATGCTCTGTTTTCTGCTGTCTGAAACCTGTTAACGAAAGTTGCTATGTTTACATGGGTGCCATCATATCTTCTGATCCTTTTTGGCTCATGGCCAGTAAGGGAATTTTGTTCTATACATTTAGTCAATTCATTCCCTGCCTTGTTTTGTTATGTTAAGTTCCTGTAGCATGTTGATTGCTTGCTCTGAACATTGCTACCTGATGCTGTTTCAGCCATGTTCAGTATTTTCACTAAGTCTGTGAACCTGATATCTTTTGCACTTTTCCCATGCTTGTTTGAACCTGTTATTTTGTGATCTAGCC
Organism: Triticum aestivum; assembly: GCF_018294505.1. Lineage (NCBI taxonomy): Eukaryota > Viridiplantae > Streptophyta > Magnoliopsida > Poales > Poaceae > Triticum > Triticum aestivum. The sequence goes on from NC_057811.1 coordinate 271,720,845, forward strand.
GTAGCTCAGTGTTCATCTTTTGTCAAGCATCTCCTGTAGATTACTTCCATATGCTTTGTTGATATGTTGGGATGCTGTAGCTTAGTTAGTTGATGTATTCTAAGTGCTATCATGCTGTTAATCGCAGAATCGTGTCATTCTTGTTTTGCTTGCCATTTGCAAACCGTGCATCCGTTTCCGGTGATCTTTATATAGTTTTCGACCGAAATCATCTCATCTTTCCAGTGGCATACTTGGTTTTCCAAGTTACTGCCTTGTTCATCCTTTTTCTTCCGGAGCACGCATACGCATCGCATATCATATCTCGCATATCATGCATGTATTGCATCATGTTGTTTGTGCTTTTCCCGTGATTGATTGTGGTTCCATTGCTTGTGTTCTTGCTGCGGGTAGATCCGGGAGACGAGTTCATGAACGAGGAACCTGGTGAGTACGCTTACGAGGATCAAGCTTTCGACAACTCTGAGAACCTTGCAGGCTAGATGACCATACCCTCGAAATCACTTCTATCTTTGCTTTGCTAGTTGTTCGTTCTATTGCTATGCTGCGCTACTACCACTTGCTATATCATGCCTCCTATATTGCCATGTTAAGACTCTAACCATCTTTTCCTAGCAAACCGTTGTTTGGCTAAGTTACCGCTTTTGCTCGGCCCTTCTTATAGCGTTGCTAGTTGCAGGTGAAGTTGAAGTTGGTTCCATGTTGGAACATGGATATTTTCGAATATCACAATATCTCTTATTTAATTAATGCATATATAAATTTGGTAGAGGGTGGAAGGCTCGGCCTTATGCCTGGTGTTTTGTTCCACTCTTGCCGCCCTAGTTTCCGTCATACCGGGATTATGTTCCTTGAGTGTGCGTTCCTTACGCGGTTGGGTGATTTATGGGACCCCCTTGACAGTTCGCCTTGAATAAAACTCCTCCAGCAAGGCCCAACCTTGGTTTTACCATTCGCCTACCTAAGCCTTTTTCCCTTGGGTTTTCGCGAGCCCGAGGGTCATCTTTATTTTAACCCCTGGGCTAGTGCTCTTCCGAGTGTTTGTCCAAACTAGAGCCCCGTGCGGGACCGTCCCTTGGCAACTTGGGTTACATTGGTACCTGTACGCTTAGCTTATCCGGTGTGCCCTGAGAACGAGATATGTGCAGCTCCTATCGGGATTTGTCGGCACAGCGGGTGGTCTTGCTGGTCTTGTTTTACCATTGTCGAAATGTCGTGTAAACCGGGATTCCGAGACTGATCGGGTCTTCCTGGGAGAAGGTTTATCCTTCGTTGACCGTGAGAGCTTATAATGGGCTAAGTTCGGACACCCCTGCAGGGTATTATCTTTCGAAAGCCGTGCCCGCTATTATGTGGCAGATGGGAATTTGTTAATGTCCGGTTGTAGAGAACTTGACACTTGACTGAATTAAAATTAATCAACCGCGTGTGTAGCCGTGATGGTCTCTTCTCGGCGGAGTCCGGGAAGTGAACACGGGTTGAGTTATGCATGAACGTAAGTAGTTTCAGGATCACTTCTTGATCATTTCTAGCTTCGTGACCGTTGCGTTGCTTCTCTTCTCGCTCTCATTTGCGTATATTAGCCACCATATATGCTTAGTGCTTGCTGCAGCTCCACCTCATTACATCATCCTTTCCTATAAGCTTAAATAGTCTTGATCTCGCGGGTGTGAGATTGATGAGTCCTCGTGACTCACAGATTCTAACAAAACAGTTGCAGGTGCCGACGATGCCAGTGCAGATGACGCAACCGAGCTCAAGTGGGAGTTCGACGAGGAACATGGTCGCTACTATGTTTCTTTTCCTGATGATCAGTAGTGGAGCCCAGTTGGGACGATCTGGGATCTAGCATTTGGGGTTATCTTATTTTCATTTGGATTTGACCGTAGTCGGTCTATGTGTGGATTTTGGATGATGTATGAATTAATTTATGTATTGTGTGAAGTGGCGATTGTAAGCCAACTCTCGTTATCCCATTCTTGTTCATTACATGGGATTGTGTGAAGATGACCCTTCTTGCTACAATACCTACAATGCGGTTATGCCTCTAAGTCGTGCCTCGACACGTGGGAGATATAGCTGCATCGTGGGCGTTACACAACCCTCTCACTCGGGGGCTTAGCTGCGACCCCGTACTCGCCTAAGTTAAAAAACACTCCGAGTGAAGAGCAACCCTCTCACTCGGGGGCTTAGCTGCGACCCCGTACTCGCCTAAGTCAAAAAACCACTCCGAGTGAAGAGC
>NC_057811.1:271723524-271751498 GCF_018294505.1 Triticum aestivum
ATAGCTGCGACCCCGTACTCGCCTAAGTTAAAAAACCACTCCGAGTGAAGAGCAACCCTCTCACTCGGGGGCTTAGCTGCGACCCCGTACTCGCCTAAGTGAAAAAAGCACTCCGAGTGAACAGAAACCCTCTCACTCGGGGGCTTAGCTGCGACCCCGTACTCTCCTAAGTTAAAAAAATTACCACTCCAAGTTGCTGAGTCACAAGTACAACGTCTGCTCCATCCGGATCCGCAAGGACGACGAGGTGCAGGTCGTGTGCAGCACCTAGTGCTCATATCCACGGCCCTCTCATCGGAGCTGAGTCACAAGTACAACGTCCGCTCCATCCCGATCCGCAAGGAAGAAGAGGTGCAGGTCGTGTGCAGCACCTAGTGCTCACATCCACGACCCTCTCGTCGGAGCTGCACCACAAGTACAGCGTCTATTCCAAGTGAAGAATCAAGCTTCGCTCAGAGTTAAGAGATCTAAAAGTTGTAAAGACAAAGACAACCAAATTCAAAGAAAACCGAGTTCGGATAAATCCAGCAAGGTTCAGAACCACGAATGGAAGTACTCGGGTGTCAGGCCCGAAGGAGTTTAACGGTTACAAAATCACTCGGCATTCCGATGCAAATAAAAGTGAGGCTAAAGTTTGTTCACTCGGCAGGAGGAGGGCTAGCTGGCTCGACAAACTCGTCCAGGTGGATTCCATCAGCAATACGAGTGGCAGCATCGATGAAGGTCTCCATGAAAGACTGGAATTGAAGCTTCTTGGTATTGGCGACCTTGAGTGCAGCCAGCTTCTCCTCTCTAACTTCCTTGCAATGGACATGGACCAGAGACAGTGCCACATCAGCGCCACAGCGAGCGGATGATTTCTTCCAAGCCTGCACTCAACCAGGGAGATCGTTGAGTCGAGTCATCAGAGACTCGAGGTCATTGTGGAACGACACACCTAGCCAGAGCTCTGTGTCGATCCGCGACAACGCCACTTTCAGTCGAGCAAGGTAGTCCGTAATGCTAGCGAGGCGAGATTCCAGTCGCAACACATTCATCGCAGCTTCATCCTTGATGGGGGAGTTGATGGGATCCAGATTCGTCTTGATCCGCCCTGTCTCTTCCTCGAAGTTTTGACAGAATTCTACAGGCATAGAGGAACAATGAGTCGACTGTCGTACAATGAATCAACACTTTTCAAAGCAGTCAGATAAGGGAAAGTACCTTCGAGCATGAGGAACATTTTCTTGGCAAGGCCTCCCAGATAAGTCTCCAGTTCATCCCTCCTCCATGTGAAATCTGCGACTTTGCCAGTCAAGGCCACCTTGTCCTTCTTCAGCTGCACGACTTTCTTATTTGCTTCACCAATGGCAGTCTTGAGGTTGGCGTTTTCTTCTTCTAACTTGCCGACTGAAGCCAGCTTCTTGCCGGCAAGGTCAGTTTTCTCTAGCGTCGTCTTCTGAGCCGCTACGAGGTTGAGGTCCTTCTGCTCCAGAGCCTGCTTCATTTTGTCTAAAGAAATAACATTCTTCAGACGAGCTTAGAGTTGTCTGTTTTCACTACGCACATCTGTTCGAGTGGAGTCACTCGGTTCAAAAGGCAAAAAGTAAAGCCGGCAAAGCAAAGAGTCGACAAGTTGTTACCTCCCATGGCAGCTGCTTCATACTTGGCTTTCTGCAAACTCTGCTTGGCCAGTTCCAGATCAAGGTTGAGCTGGATCTGCTTCTGCTACAATTCAGCAAATTAGGCCCCGAGCTCACAAGATTTCTGCAGTCAAAAAATATGGCATATTAGTCGACAGGAACAAAGATCGATTGCTTCTGAGTGATAAGAAACAAGTTCAGGTCATTACGGCAAAAAGAGTTCTAAGACTACTGCCGAATCCAACATTCAACAATAGTCTCGGGGACTACACCTAGTGTGTGCACTTAGCGTGCCCCCACTGGTTCGACTTTCCACTCGACATGGTCCGTCCAGTAAAAAAACCAACATCAACAGTTATTCTTAGACCACCGCCGACTGCCCGCAGTTGACTGCAGTCTCGGGGACTACACCCAGTGGGTGCACTTGGCATGCCCCCATTGGTCCGGATCCCACTCGGCATGACCTGTCTGGACTGAGTGGAAAGATTGTAAAGAGACATTTGAAAAAGACCCCCGCAGAATCAAACATTCGACGGTGGTCTCGGGGACTACACCCAGTGGGTGCACTCTCCGTGCCCCCACTGATTCAAGGATACACTCTACGCGACCTAGTCGACTCAAGTGGAAGAACTATTCATCAAAAGTTAAAGCACCCAGTGGGTGAACAGATGCAAGGTGCAGATTCATGATAGATGCACATTAAAGGTTTCAAAACGCTCATCTACAGACATCTTACGAATAATAAAGCAGCGGTTTTCAAGTACCTTATCCTAACAGAGCGAAGATCAGTCGGAAATCAACTCACCTAGACATTGGTTTGAAGAGCAGAGCTGGCATCATAGGCAGCCTTGCTAGCTTCATGCACCACCTTCATTTGCTCCATCATAAGGCCTGCTTGGCGTATAGCTTCCTTAGCAGTGCCCACTCGGTCCTCCGGGACATGATGGGTGACAAAGAGTGGAGTTGGCAGAACAGTCGGAGTAGCCAAGGGATCTGAGGCATGGAGTTGCACGGATGGAGCAAGGACTTGGGCAGTCGACGCCGAAGGACGATCAGTCGATAGAGGAACGGCAAAAGAAACAGAAGCCCGAACTGGATCTCTGGATTGCTGGATCACTAGTTCTGGCACTGGTGTCGACTGAGGTACCTTGCTGGCAAGCACCTGCCTGCTAGAAGTCCTTCCCTTCCTTCCCGTGGTCTTCTGAGGCATGTCTTCATCGTTGTCCGGAAGTTCAATGACATTTTGCGGTGCTGCAAAAGACTCGACCGTCAGAGTTCGGTCGACCGACGGTTCAATTGACAAAATGAAGGTAAGATTGCAGAGTCGTACCCGCTTTGGAAGTGGCCGCGTCTTCAGTTTCCTCATCATCTTCATTCTTGTAAATGTCCATGGAGGTCCCAGAAGTAGCAGCACTGAAAGTTTGAGAATTCACTCGGTCAAACAGGCGACTGGGTCGGCAACAAAGATAGGAATTCTCGAGCAAAAGAAAAGCAAGAGGAGAAGCACTTACGTGGAGGCAACGGGAACGTCCACCTTGATCTTAGGCAAGGCCTTCCGAGGCTTTGTAGGAGCAACCTTCGGCTGTTTCGGGGCCTTCTCTGTCGGATTGGGAGTGGATGTCCGAGTGCGCTTCGATGCCTGCGTACTTGGCGCAACCACTTTGCCACGTCCACCTACTGGGTCGTGTGTCTGCTCGGAGCATCTTTCAGAACGAGGCGGCGATTCGACTTCCTCGTTGTTGCTTGAGTCCTCATTTTCCTCGCCACTTTCGTCATCAGATCTCAAGTCGGCACTCTCACCTCCGCTCTCCGCTCCCTCCTGGACTTGCTCTCCATTTGGCATCGAGTACATCTCAGTATAAATCTGCAAGGCAAGGAGTCGAACAAGCATCAATCAGATTCAAGGACAATTTCAAATCAGAATAAGAAGACATTCGGTAACAAAAGTCAGACCTTGTCAGGCTCATTGTTGGCATCGAGTGGTGCAACTCTCCTGGACCCCCTGGGGTTGTCTTTGTTTCCAGTGATGCTCCGCAGCCACTGTGCCACCATCTCCTCGGTGACCTCCTCTGGGTGGACCCGAGCGGTGTCATTGGTGCCCGGGTACATCCACATTGGATGATCGCGAGCTTGGAGGGGCTGCATGCATCGACTGAGAAACACCTCCACCAAATCCATGTCAGTCACACCGTCACGGACCAATTTACCTACCCGGTCAACTAGCATGGACACCTCTACTTTCTTTGTTGGAGTCATGATCAATGAAGAGGGTTGGCGGACTCGATCCATGGTGAAGGGGGGAAGACCGTGTCAGGACCCCAATTCCAAGTCACATCGATCTAGCCGGTAACACCTCATATCACTTTGCGGCCTCACGCACGGTATTCGCAAGGGTGTCGCCTTACCATGGCCCGGGACCGCTTGCGCCTTTTGGTACACGTATATGATAGTGTCGCTAGCATCCATATGACAGAGAACCCGAGCCGACATGATTAGTCGTGAACCCAAAGTGATACTAACTTACGGGGACATGCATACATGAATCAACATCGAGCATGTCGGTCAGCAGCGTGCAAATCCGGGCTGTAGCACTGGGCTAACATGACTCCGGTGAACCGGGCTGTAGCAGGCTAGGCAGGACTCCGGATATCACCTCGTGACATTTCCCCGAAGGGACAGAGACAGGAACGAAGTGAATCACATGCCGGCCAGTCAAGTGTTCCGGAGCAGTAGTGCTGGGCTAGCATGACTCCGGTGAACCGGGCTGTAGCGGACTACCATGGCTCATGGAAGCACAAGACTATATTTCCCCATAAGAGAGGCTACCAAGGATAAATAACTTGATTGTCGGATCCCACACATACCAAGCATTTCAATCATACACACAATATGCTCGATATGTGTAAATACAACATGGCATCACAAAAAAACTCTACGACTCAAAGTATTTATTCATTAGGCTCCGAGGAGCGAGATATTACAAACATGGGTCTCATGACCCAACATTCAGAGCATACAAGTCAAAGCACGTGCGGCAGCTTAACATGTCTGAGTACATACATCTACAAATGAAAAGGGCTGAGAAGCCTGACTAACTACAAGACCCTCCCAAGGTACAAGCTCGTAGCTGAGGTTACAAGCTAAACGTCGAAGTCCACGCGGAACTACTAGTGAGACTGATGTCTCTCTGCAAAAACATAAAATAGGCAAACGTGAGTACAAATTTACCCAGCAAGACTTACATCAGAACTATCTACATATGCATCAGTATCAAAAGGGGTGGTGGAGTTTGACTGCAGCAAGCCAGCTTTGACTCGGTGGCTAACCTGAACTACGACTGCAAGTAACTCTTTTGAGGCGGCGCACACGAGTCCACATATTCACCATATCAATACACCACTATGGATCCGCTCCCGTCTCCCTACGAGAACGCCATCCATAGCACTCACGCTTATCTTGCGCATTTTAGAGTATCCACTTTCATTTGTCTATGAACTGTATAAGCAACCCAGAAGTCCTTTTCTGCGGACACGGCTATTCGAATAGATGCTGTTAACCCTGCAGGCGTGTACTTCCTCACACACGCTCTCGCCACTTACCACCATGTACACGTCGTGTATCTCGGAAACCTTCAAGCGGAAGCCTGGCGAGGGAGTCGGCCACGACCTGACTAACCACACAAGTCTCTAGTCCAGGTTTATCGCCTGTTCGGGTTCCATCCGCAAGGAGATCCGGCCGGGTTGTCGCTCATGGCCCCAAACGATGTGAGCAGGGTTCCCAAGCCCACCATCCGGGTGCCACTTGGTACACCGTGCCACTGTGCCTAGTCTGTCCCAAGCCCACCTGTATCGGGTGCCACTTGGTAGACTACTAACACTACCTACAAACACCAGAAACTAGTTGCAACTCCTGGATAGAGATCAGGTTGATTAATAAGTCGAGAGAGCTTGGAGCGCCCGGAGCCCAATGTGTGGTAGTAACTGTTCATGGATCACAAACACAGAACTCAGTTCCCGAGGACGGCTGCAATGAGACAACCCACCATGTACTCCTACATGGCCTCTCGCCGCTACCTTTACCAAATCATGTTCACACACTTAGCTCTCAACAATAGGACATGTTCACCACATTCTAATTCATCCCTGATGAATCAGACCTGACTCAACTCTAAGCAATAGCAGGCATGACAAACAAGCATGAATGAGTAGGCACATCAGGGCTCAAACAACTCCTACTCATGCTAGTGGGTTTCATCTATTTACTATGGCAATGACAGGTCATGCAGAGGAAAGGGGTTCAACTACCGCAACATGTAACAGTTGAAACGTTGTTGTCCTAATGCAGTAAAAGAGAGCAGGGGCGAGAGAGTGGGATTGTATCGTTATGAACAAGGGGGTTTTGCTTGCCTGGCACTTCTGAAGATGGTATAGCTCTGCATCGGTGTCATCGAACTCATTGTCGGAACATACGTCTACTGAGGGGGAAACAACCACCGACTAGCAAAGACGGAACACAATCAATGCAATGCACATTCACATGAATGACATGACATGTTAAGGTACTGAATTCACCTAATGCAATATCTAGCCAAGTTAATTGAAGTGGAACTCAACAAGATCAAATTCCAACTCCAAATGTGATTTCATAAATTGCCCTAATCATCATTTGTCCTATTCAGTGAGGTTAGCTTGTTCAAACATGCATGATCATGGCATAAACAGATTCTTCATATTTTTCTGATCATTTTCCATATATAACTTATTTCATTTGGAGTTACGTTGAATTTCTATGATTTTTCAAAGTTTGCAACATTTTCTGAAATTTTCAAATCATTTTTGAATTAGAATTATTCAAGAAAATGCTTACTGCGGCAGCATGACATCAGACTGACATCAGCAGGTCCGCTGACCGGGTCCCGGTCAAACCTGACGTGTGGGGTCCACACGTCAGTGGCAGAGAGCTGGCTAGTGTCACAGACAGCTGAGCCTAGTCAACAGCCACGTCAGCACAGTCAACTCTGGCGTGTGGGTCGCGCCGGATTATAAACTAATTTAAACAGAAAATAAACCCGGAGTTAATTAGGCGTGGGCCCAGCTGTCGGTGTCACCAGGGGGTAATTAGCGGAGATGTTAGCGGCTAATGACGTTGCCCGTCAGCACGCCGGAGTTTTGGCCGGCGGCGACGTCAAACCGTGGTGGCGTCCGCCGGAGTTGCGCCAGAGGCGACGGATCGACGCGCCGAGGGCACCAGGAGGTAGCCCGTGCCCGCGCGCATCCAGGGGAACCAACGGAAGGGCGCGGGGTGGCCGGAGTTCACCGTAAGCGAGCTCGTGGCGGCGGCCGGAGTTCGGCGTCTGTGCAGCTAGGGCCTAGAGGACACGGAGAGGCCGGGGAAGAGGGGGAGTCGAAGCGGGCGCTCACAGGGAACACGCAGGGATGGTCAGTGAGCTCGTGGGTGCGATGGAGGCGGCGAATCGGCGATGGCGACCGGTGGTGCAGAGAGACGATGTGGAGCTCGATGGCATCTCTTTAGGGCACCCTGGCTCACGATCTGCGTCGAGGTGACTTCTCGGTCGATGGCGGAGCTCCCAGAAACGGAATCGTGGCGTCTCATCGACGGTGGCCACGCGAACGACGTACAGTGTCCATGGCTGCTCTCTGTTGGTGCTCGGGGAAGAAGCTAGAGGAGAGGGAGAGAGTTCCAGGTTGAGGGGAAAGGCAGAGGGGTCTGCGGGGCGTCCCCAGCGCGTGGATCGGGACGAGAGGGGAAACAAGAGGTGGCAAGGCGACGTGGCCGCGGTCAGCTCTGATGCGGGCACGCAGCAGCTTCGGGGCGAGGGGAGGAAGACGACGGGCGAGGTGCTAGTGGGCTGGGCCGCTGGTGGCCTGGCGCTGGGCCGCGTAGGTAAGTTTGCTCAGGTGAGCCTCCGTCTGTTTTATTTTCTGTTCTCTAATATTTCAATTCTGTTTTGATTTGATAAACAGACCAAATCATTTAGTAGCTTCTGAAAATATTTATGTGCCTTGATGCAATATATTCAAAGCCACTCACAGGTTTTCAGGATTATTGGACTTGCAATTCTTTTATAGAAGAATTAAATCCAACTCAAATATTTATTGATTTAAATCCAAATGGCCAAAATAATTCCTCAAAAATGTTCCATATTTTTTGGTTTGGACCAAAACCCTTGCCATAAATATTAAACATCATTGGAGAGCATTTTGGAAACATTGGATGCATTTCCAGGGTTATTTGCCCTTCTTTTAATTAAAATTTTGAGGCTTTACTCAATTCAAGTTTCTTGAATTTAAACATGATGCATGGATGCAATGCCACTATCTGCCACCAAATTCAAGGGCTGTGACAACTCACCCCCACTAAACAAGAATCTCGTCCCGAGATTCAAAACGTGAGGTAAGAAGACAGAGGGACACAAAGCTAATACGATCCTCCTAGTCCAATTGCCCTTCATAGGAACGTTAATTCCTTGCTTCATGTTGATCTTGATATCCTTGCTCTCGAGATCTTCACCCAACTCGATGACGATGAAAGGATATTCCAAAGGAAAATGATCCCCTCGAAGACCGAGCAATTCACGATGATCGTTTGAAGGGGTTCGGGGAAATGGCATACTCAGTTCGGAAAGTAAACTATGGTTATAGAAAAACTCGGCAAACAGGAGGCACATTCCAATTGATACCGAGGATATAACCTAGTGACTGAGTGTGCTCTCAAGAACTTGAGCATTTCCATAGTCACCAAGGCCTTACCAACATCCGTGCCGAGGATCCTGGCAACACATCTTACTACCATGATGAATAGTGATGGACAATGCAGGTGCAAAGGAAGACAACATTTCCTCAGATTTCACCTTAGCGAGGCCAAGGGAACGAAATCTGGATGATCGTCCGAGAGACATTTAGCACTTCGCTCCTAATGTTCTCCTTGATGTGCTAGCGTAACCCATTTATAGATATGGTTTGGTATCTAGAACATCAAGTAAAAGGTCGGACTTCAGGAGCACAAGAATCCATAAGGAACAACTACGGAAGTAAATTCTATGGAATCCTTGTGGGGAGGTGGCCAACTTCCTCAATCAAGATACTACAATAATAGGTCTTCCGGCTGGGTGTGTTGGCCACGACATCCACTTCACCGGGTTACAGAGAGACCAATATTACAGTTCTTGGGAAACGTTCCAACCATCTTATCTGCCTGAGATTCAGATCTGGTTGGTGTGAGGATATTCCAGACTCATCCAGTCTAGAGAGAAAAATGAAAGTTTGCAACACAAATCGATGAGATGGCGTTGCGAGATTCTCGGGAGATGAACTATGATAGCAAGCTCCAAAACATGAGCTGGTTCTGCTACACACATGTGAGCACGATGTCCCAAACAAGCATGACCACATAGTAGTCTTACGACGAAACACTACCAAGTTCAGGTGGGAACCATCAATGAGGATACCGAAGTCCTTTCATAAGTCCGGATTAGCTCTTATGAAGGAACTGTTTCTCCTTGAACAAACCAGTCAGTGGCTTGGTGTACTAGGAGATACACATGGAATGGAGGTAGCGAGCCTGTCAAACCATAGCATACTTCGCACGTGTATGACTGACTTGGGATGATTCCAGAGGAAGCAACATTGACTTTCTCGAATTCACGGCGGCAACTTGCATCAAATGCACATGCATTCGAGGAAGTCACTTCTTTCGTCCGAACATATGCTTCATGAACGGGACATGAAGATAATGCTTATAAAAGTTTCCAACTCTACTTAGATGTCGACATGAATCATGGACAAGATAAGGATGTTGTCGATGGGCTCAACAACAATTCATCCAGGTTCCCATGAAGACGGAATTCCACAACTATGTGAACAAGGTGATAGCATTGGTCAGACCAAAAGATATAATGGTGTATGCTCGAGGGATCAAGCACGAGTAAGACAACATTATGAGCATCATTGGTTCTGATTTGATTTGAGGATAGCCCACACTCAAATCAAAGTTTGGATAAGACAATAGATCCAACAATTGATCACGAGGATCAATCAATGAAGATATCATCTTTCTTCAACGAACACACAAACACAAGGATATCCCTTTGGAACGAACTAAGTTAGGCAAGCTTTTATCTTCCAACTGTCCAAGTTATTGTTTAGCTTAACCAACTAGCTCAGGGGTATCCAACACAAATTCTTGGAGAATGGGGTGGCTACAAGAAACCAACTTGATCACGAACTCAACATAGCAGTCAGGTGACAACCTGGTAACACTTCCGAGAAGATATTAGGAAAATCACTAACCACCGATATGTTACTAAGCTCGAGAACAATCTTGCTTTTCAGGGCAAGACGATGTGATCCAGAGAGTGACGGATTGACACAATCCTATCTCGTTGATCGAGGAGTGCACCAGGGAAAATGGACTAGGTCGCACGATAAATCTTAGGATGATGATTCAATTACCAACACACTAAGAATAAAATTATTTTCCATAAACTACCAAGCAACAGATTTGCTAGGAGTATTGATTTCACACATCATAGTTCACTTGTCAGCATTCCGGTTACAGCTAACACGGAGACCGAGGAATGAATGATGATGGCGAGGAGCATCACTACGGCAAGAATCCATAAGAGATTGTGAAGGAAATATGCCCTAGAGGCAATAATAAAGTTATTATATATTTCCTTATATCATGATAAATGTTTATTGTTCATGCTAGAATTGTATGAACCGGAAACATAATAGATGTGTGAATACATAGACAAACAGAGTGTCACTAGTATGCCTCTACTTGACTAGCTCATTGATCAAAGATGGTTATGTTTCCTAACCATAGACAAAGAGTTGTCATTTGATTAACGGGATCACATCATTAGAGAATGATGTGATTGACTTGACCCATCCGTTAGCTTAGCACGATGATCGTTTAGTTTGTTGCTATTGCTTTCTTCATGACTTATACATGTTCCTATGACTATGAGATTATGCAACTCCCGTTTACCGGAGGAACACTTTGTGTGCTACAAAACATCACAACGTAACTGGGTGATTATAAAGGTGCTCTACAGGTGTCTCCAAAGGTACTTGTGGGTTGGCGTATTTCGAGATTAGGATTTGTCACTCCGATTGTCAGAGAGGTATCTCTGGGCCCACTCAGTAATGCACATCACTATAAGCCTTGCAAGCATTGTAACTAATGAGTAAAGAGACTTGCCGGTAACGATATTGAACTAGGTATTGAGATACCGACGATCGAATCTCGGGCAAGTAACATACCGATGACAAAGGGAACAACGTATGTTGTTATGCGGTTTGACCGATAAAGATCTTTGTAGAATATGTGGGAGCCAATATGAGCATCCAGGTTCCGCTATTCATTATTGACCGGAGACGTGTCTCGGTCATGTCTACATTGTTCTTGAACCCGTAGGGTCCGCACGCTTAAAGTTTCGATGACGGTTATGAGTTTATGAGTTTTGATGTACCGAAGGTTTTTGGAGTCCCGGATGTGATCACGGACATGACGAGGAGTCTCGAAATGTTCGAGACATAAAGATTGATATATTGGAAGCCTATATTTGGATATCAGAAGTGTTCCGGGTGAAATCGGGATTTTACCTGAGTACCGGGGGTTACCGGAACCCCCCCCCCGGGGCTTAATGGGCCTTAGGGGAAATAGAGGGCAGCAAGGGAAGTGTGGGGCGCGCCCCCCAAGGCCCAAACCGAATTGGTTTAGGGCAAGGGGGGCCGGCCCCCTCTTTCCTTCTCCTCCTCTCCCTTTCCTTCCCCCTCTCCTACTCCTACTAGGAATAGGAGGAGTCCTACTCCTAGTGGGAGTAGGACTCCCCCTTGGCGTGCCTCTCCCTGGCCGGCCGCCTCCTCCCCTTGCTCCTTTATATACGGGGTCAGGGGGCACCCCATAGACACAATAATTGATTGTTTGATCTTTTAGCCGCGTGCGGTGCCCCCCTCCACCATAGTCCACCTCGATAATACTGTAGTGGTGCTTAGGCGAAGCCCTGCGTCGGTAGAACATCATCATCGTCACCACGCCGTCGTGCTAACGAAACTATCCCTCAACACTCGGCTGGATCAGAGTTCAAGGGACGTCATCGGGCTGAACGTGTGCTGAACTCGGAGGTGCCGTGCGTTTGGTACTTGATCGGTCGGATCGTGAAGACGTACGACTACATCAACCACGTTGTGCTAACGCTTCCGCTTTCGGTCTACGAGGGTACGTGGATAACACTCTCCCCTCTCATTGCCATGCATCACCATGATCTTGCGTGTGCGTAGGAATTTTTTTGAAATTACTACGTTCCCCAACAGCGGCATCCGAGCCTGGTTTTATGCGTAGATGTCATATGCACGAGTAGAACACAAGTGAGTTGTGGGCGATATAAGTCATACTACTTACCAGCATGTCATACTTTGGTTCGGCGGTATTGTTGGATGAAGCGGCCCGGACCGACATTACGCGTACGCTTACGCGAGACTGGTTCTACCGACGTGCTTTGCACACAGGTGGCAGGCGGGTGTCAGTTTCTCCAACTTTAGTTGAACCGAGTGTGGCTACGCCCGGTCCTTGCGAAGGTTAAAACAGAACCAACTTGACAAACTATCGTTGTGGTTATGATGCGTAGGTAAGAACATTTCTTGCTAAGCCCAGTAGCAGCCACGTAAAACTTGCAACAACAAAGTAGAGGACGTCTAACTTGTTTTTGCAGGGCATGTTGTGATGTGATATGGTCAAGACATGATGCTAAATTTTATTGTATGAGATGATCATGTTTCGTAACCGAGTTATCGGCAACTGGCAGGAGCCATATGGTTGTCGCTTTATAGTATGCAATGCAATCGCCCTGTAATGCTTTACTTTATCACTAAGCGGCAGCGATAGTCGTAGAAGCATAAGATTGGCGAGACGACAACGATGCTACGATGGAGATCAAGGTGTCGCGCCGGTGATGATGGTGATCATGACGGTGCTTCGGAGATGGAGATCACAACCACAAGATGATGATGGCCATATCATATCACTTATATTGATTGCATGTGATGTTTATCTTTTATGCATCTTATCTTGCTTTGATTGACGGTAGCATTATAAGATGATCTCTCACTAAATTTCAAGATAAAAGTGTTCTCCCTGAGTATGCACCATTGCCAAAGTTCATCGTGCCCAGACACCACGTGATGATCGGGTGTGATAAGCTCTACGTCCATCTACAACGGGTGCAAGCCAGTTTTGCACACGCAGAATACTCAGGTTAAACTTGACGAGCCTAGCATATGCAGATATGGCCTCAGAACACTGAGACCGAAAGGTCGAGCGTGAATCATATAGTAGATATGATCAACATAAGTGATGTTCACCATTGAAAGCTACTCCATTTCACGTGATGATCGGTTATGGTTTAGTTGATATGGATCACGTGATCACTTAGAGGATTAGAGGGATGTCTATCTAAGTGGGAGTTCTTAAGTAATATGATTAATTGAACTTTAATTTATCATGAACTTAGTCCTGGTAGTATTAGCATATCTATGTTGTAGATCAATAGCTCACGTTCAGCTCCCCTGTTTTATTTTGATATGTTCCTAGAGAAAACTGAGTTGAAAGATGTTAGTAGCAATGATGCGGACTTGGTCCGTGATCTGAGGATTAACCTCATTGCTGCACAGAAGTATTATGTTCTTGATGCACCGCTAGGTGACAGACCTATTGCAGGAGCAGATGCAGATGTTATGAACATTTGACAAAAGCTCAGTATGATGACTACTTGATAGTTTAGTGCACCATGCTTTACGGCTTAGAACCGGGACTTCAAAAATGTTTTGAACGCCACAAAGCATATAAGATGTTCTAAGAGTTGAAATTGGTATTTCATACTCATGCCCGTGTCAAGAGGTATGAGACCTCTGACAGTACTTTGCTTACAAGATGGAGGAGAATTGCTCAGCTAGTAAGCATGTGCTCAGAATGTCTGAGTACTACAATTGCTTGAATCAAGTGGGAGTTAATCTTCCAGATAAGATAGTAATTGACAAAGTTCTCTAGTCACTATCACCAAGTTACTAGAACTTCGTGATGAACTATGATATGCAAGGGATGACGAAAGTAATTCCCGAGCTCTTCGCGATGCTGAAATCGACGAAGGTAGAAATCAAGAAAGAGCATCAAGTGTTGATGGTTGACAAGACCACCAGTTTCAAGAAAAGGGCAAAGGGAAGAAGGGTAACTTCAAGAAGAACGGCAAGCAAGTTGCTGCTCAAGTGAAGAAACCCAAGTCTGGACCTAAGCCTTAGACTGAGTGCTTCTACTGCAAAGGGACTTGTCACTGGAAGCGGAACTGCCCCAAGTATTTGGCGGATAAGAAGGATGGCAAAGTGAACAAAGGTATATTTGATATACATGTTATTGATGTGTACTTTACTAGTGTTTATAGCAACCCCTCAGTATTTGATACTAGTTCAGTTGCTAAAGAGTAGTAACCCGAAACGGGAGTTGCAGAATGAACAGAGATTAGTTAAGGGTGAAGTGATGATGTGAGTTGGAAGTGGTTCCAAGATTGATATGATCATCATCGCACACTCCCTATACTTTCGGGATTAGTGTTGAACCTAAATAAGTGTTATTTGGTGTTTGCGTAGAGCATGAATATGATTTGATCATGTTGATTGCAATACGATTATTCATTTAAGTTAGAGAATAATTGTTGTTCTGTTTACATGAATAAAACCTTATATGGTTACACAACCGATGAAAATGGTTCGTTGGATCTCGATCGTAGTGATACACATAGTCATTGAAACCAAAAAGATGCAAAGTTAATAATGATAGTGCAACTTATTTGTGGCACTGCCGTTTAGGTCATATTGGTGTAAAGTGCATGAAGAAACTCCATGCTGATGGGCTTTTGGAATCACTTGATTATGAATCACTTGATGCTTGCGAACCATACCTCTTGGGCAAGATGACTAAAACGCCGTTCTCCGGAACAATGGAGCGAGCAACAGATTTGTTGGAAATCATACATACTGATGTATGTGGTCCGATGAATATTGCGGCTCGGAGCGGGTATCGTTATTTTCTAACCTTCACAGATGATTTGAGCAGATATGGGTATATCTACTTGATGAAACATAAGTCTGAAACATTTGAAAAGTTCATATAATTTCAGAGTGAAGTGGAAAATCATCGTAACAAGAAAATAAAGTTTCTACGATCTGATCGTGGAGAATAATATTTGAGTTATGAGTTTGGTCTTCATTTTAAACAATGCGGAATAGTTTCGCAACTCACGCCACTTGGAACACCACAGCGTAATGGTGTGTCCAAACATCGTAACCGTACTTTATTAGATATGGTGCAATCTATGATGTCTCTTACCGATTTACCACTATCGTTTTGGGGTTATGCATTAAAGACAGCTGCATTCACATTAAATAGGGCACCATCTAAATCCATTGAGACGACACCATATGAACAGTGGTTTGGCAAGAAACCAAAGTTGTCGTTTCATAAAGTTTGGGGTTGCGATGCTTATAAGAAAAAGTTTCATCCTGATAAGCTCAAACCCAAATCGGAGAAATGTGTCTTCATAGGATACCCAAAGGAGACAGTTGGGTACACCTTCTATCACAGATCCGAAGGCAAGATATTCGTTGCTAAGAATGGATCCTTTCTAGAGAAGGAGTTTCTCTCGAAAGAAGTGAGTGGGAGGAAAGTAGAACTTGATGAGGTAACTGTACCCGCTCCCTTATTGGAAAGTAGTTCATCACAGAAATCTGTTCCTGTGACTACTACACCAATTAGTGAGGAAGCTAATGATGATGATCATGTAACTTCAGATCAAGTTACTACCGAACCTCGTAGGTAAACCAGAGTGAGATTCGCACCAGAGTGGTACGGTAATCCTGTTCGGGAGGTCATGTAACTTGACCATGACGAACCTACGAACTATGAGGAAGCGATGATGAGCCCAGATTCCGCAAAATGGCTTGAGGCCATGAAATCTGAGATGGGATCCATGTATGAGAACAAAGTATGGACTTTGATTGACTTGCCCAATGATCGGCGAGCCATTGAGATTAAATGGATCTTCAAGAGGAAGACGGACGCTGATAGTAGTGTTACTATCTACAAAGCTAGAATTGTCGCCGAAGGTTTTCGACAAGTTGAAGGTGTTGACTACGATGAGAGATTCTCACTCGTATCTATGCTTAAGTTTGTCCGAGTCATGTTAGCAATTGCCAAATTTTATGAAATCTGACAAATGGATAAACAAAACTGCATTCCTTAATGGATTTATTAAAAAGAGTTGTATATGATGCAACCAAATGGTTTTGTCAATCCTAAAGATGCTAACAAAATATGCATGCTCCAATGATCCATTTATAGACTAGTGCAAGCATCTCGGAGTTGGAATATACGCTTTGATAAGTTGCTCAAAGCATAAAGTTTTATACAGACTTGCGGTGAAGCCTGTATTTACAAGAAAGTGAGTGGGAGCACTACAACATTTCTGATAAGTATATGTGAATGACATATTGTTGATCAGAAATAATGTAGAATTATTCTGCAAAGCATAAAGGAGTGTTTTAAAGGAGTTTTTCAAAGAAAGACCTCGGTGAAGCTGCTTATATATTGAGCATCAAGATCTATAGAGATAGATAAAGACGCTTGATAAGTTTTTTCAATGAGTACATACCTTGACAAGATTTTGAAGTAGTTCAAAATGGAACAGTCAAAGAAAGAGTTCTTGCCTGTGTTACAAGGTGTGAAATTGAGTAAGACTCAAAGCCCGACCACGACAGAAGATAGAAAGAGAATGAAAGTCCCTATGCCTCAGCCATAGGTTCTATAAAGTATGCCATGCTGTGTACCAGAACTATTGTATACCCTACACTGATTTTGGCAAGGGAGTACAATAGTGATCTAGGAGTAGATCACTGGACGGCGGTCAAAATTATCCTTAGTGGAATAAGGATATGTTTATCGATTATGGAAGTGACAAAAAGGTTCGTCGTAAAGGGTTACGTCGATGCAAGTTTTGACACTGATCCAGATGACTCTAAGTCTCAATCTGGATACATATTGAAAGTGGGAGCAATTAGCTAGAGTAGCTCCATGTAGAGCATTGTTGACATAGAAATTTGCAAAATACATACGGATCTGAATGTGACAGACCCGTTGACTAAAATTATCTCACAAGGAAAACATGATCACACCTTAGTACTCTTTGGGTGTTAATCACATAGCGATGTGAACTAGATTACTCACTCTAGTAAAACCCTTTGGGTGTTGATCACATATCGATGTGAACTATGGGTGTTAACCACATAAAAATGTGAACTATTGATGTTAAATCGCATGGCGAGGTGAACTAGATTATTGACTCTAGTGCAAGTGGGGGACTGAAGGAAATATGCCCTAGAGGCAATAATAAAGTTATTATATATTTCCTTATATCATGATAAATGTTTATTATTCATGCTAGAATTGTATTAACCGGAAACATAATACATGTGTGAATACATAGACAAACAGAGTGTCACTAGTATGCCTCTACTTGACTAGCTCGTTGATCAAAGATGGTTATGTTTCCTAACCATATACAAAGAGTTTTCATTTGATTAACGGGATCACATCATTAGAGAATTATGTGATTGACTTGACCCATCCGTTAGCTTAGCACGATGATCGTTTAGTTTGTTGCTATTGCTTTCTTCATGACTTATACATGTTCCTATGACTATGAGATTATGCAACTCCCGTTTACCGGAGGAACACTTTGTGTGCTACCAAACGTCACAACATAACTGGGTGATTATAAAGGTGCTCTACAGGTGTCTCCGAAGGTACTTGTTGGGTTGGCGTATTTCGAGATTAGGATTTGTCACTCCGATTGTCGGAGAGGTATCTCTAGGCCCACTCAGTAATGCACATCACTATAAGCCTTGCAAGCATTGTAACTAATGAGTTAGTTACGGGATGATGTATTACGGAACGAGTAAAGAGACTTGCCGGTAATGAGATTGAACTAGGTATTAAGATACCGACGATCGAATCTCGGGCAAGTAACATACCGATGACAAAGGGAACGACGTATGTTGTTATGCGATTTGATCGATAAAGATCTTCGTAGAATATGTGGGAGTAGGGCTCCCCCTTGGCGTGCCTCTCCCTGGCCGGCCACCTCCTCCCTTGCTCCTTTATATACGGGGGCAGCGGGGCACCCCATAGACACAACAATTGATCGTTTGATCTTTTAGCTGTGTGCGGTGCCCCCCTCCACCATAGTCCACCTCGATAATACTGTAGCGGTGCTTAGGCGAAGCCCTGCGTCGGTAGAACATCATCATCGTCACCACGCCGTCGT
Organism: Triticum aestivum; assembly: GCF_018294505.1. Classification (NCBI taxonomy): domain Eukaryota; kingdom Viridiplantae; phylum Streptophyta; class Magnoliopsida; order Poales; family Poaceae; genus Triticum; species Triticum aestivum. Next base: position 271,741,543 of record NC_057811.1, read on the forward strand.
GCTGACGAAACTCTCCCTCAACACTCGACTGGATCGGAGTTCGAGGGACGTCATCGGGCTGAACGTGTGCTGAACTCGGAGGTGTCGTGCGTTCGGTACTTGATCGGTCGGATCGTGAAGACGTACGACTACATCAACCTCGTTGTGCTAATGCTTCCACTTTCGGTCTACGAGGGTACGTGGATAACACTCTCCCCTCTCGTTGCTATGCATCACCATGATCTTGCGTGTGCGTAGGATTTTTTTGAAATTACTACGTTCCCCAACAGATTGTGCAATTCCTATGATATTCCTGACATAAGGGGGTAACACTCCAGGGTAGAGTAGAACAAGAGCTGGATTAGCATTTTGATTTGCGGAGTACAACTACTTTGACCCAATCCTAGAAATGGATGACGTACTGGAGTTTGTTTCTCCTAGTCATTCTGAAATAGAATGGCTTGACAGACCACCAGAATAGTAGGCATCGATGAATACGATTGCACACATACTCTTGACTATCAACTGATAGATGATGGTCGGAATACAACTGAAGATGGACAACTCAAGGAGCATATAACTTTCTGAGTTGTGGATGCATAGATTAGTATGTCGAACAAAGCTCAAGATATTTCTTCCGGATAACCCATGCAGAAAGGCAGGACTGGTAGAATCACAATTTTTGAATGGAGAACTCATCAAGAGCACTCTTGTTGTGATCATTGGTTCAAAGATCTTATGCCATAATGGTTCATGGTATTGGAAGAATGATATACCATGGACCTCAAAGACTATCACAAAGGTTACTAATATCCTAAAGGAACGAGCAAACACTACCAACATGAGGTAAGTAGAGTGAATCTTGGGCTCAAGAACCCAGAAATAGAATGCCTACTAACTAAATGGCATCACGGGATGCTTTCGAGAATAATGGCCAGAATCATCACACTTGGGATACAAAGCATTGCTAGATTACTGGGTGGTTCTCTAAGACACCTAGGGTCATAATAATAGCTCCAACATGTATGTCGAGGCAATGGAGTACATCAACTCAGCAATTAGTGTGGCTAATCTGGCCCAAAAGGATATCGGGATCGGAAAGAAGGGATTTGAAAATGCATTAGACTATTTAGAAACCTGGGATGACTCGGACAGCATAACGGCTGTAAATGCTCAAAAAGATTTGAGACATCCTGAAAAATGGTGGCATAACCACACAACATCATAATATCAAGGTTTCAAGATGAACTGTTAACACACAGAAGTACTAGAACCTGAACTAAGGCTTGAATCCATCAATCCTATAAGTCTATGGATTAGTAACACGTGATCCTAATAGAAAGAAGAGAAGCCTAGTTCTTAATCCCCGTAGAAAAGAAGAGGGTGACTCAGATCACAAGGGCATAAGGTAAAGGAGTAAAAAGAGCCTTACGTTCCCTTCCACAATCAATTCCCTTATATAACTAAAGCATTTCTAGACTCAACTTCGACCAGTTTGGCTTGGTAATCCTACAAGCAGTCAGGCTCTGATACCAAAGCTGTCAGGACCCCGATTCCAAGTCACATCGATCTAGCTGGTAACACCTCATATCACTTTGCGGCCTCACGCACGGTATTCGCACGGGTGTCGCCTTACCATGGCCCGGGACCGCTTGCGCCTTTTCGCTCACGTATATGATAGTGTCGCTAGCATCCATATGACAGAGAACCCGGGCCGACATGACTAGTCGTGAACCCAAAGTGGAACTAACTTACGGGGACAGGCATACATGAATCAACATCGAGCATGTCGGTCAGCAGCGTGCGAATCCGGGCTCTAGCACTGGGCTAACAGGACTCCGGTGAACCGGGCTGTAGCAGGCTAGGCAGGACTCCGGATATCACCGCGTGACATTTCCCCGAAGGGACAGACACAGGAACGAAGTGAATCACATGCCGGCCAGTCAAGTGTTCCAGAGCAGTAGTGCTGGGCTAGCAGGACTCTGGTGAACCGGGCTGTAGCGGACTACTATGGCTCATGGAAGCACAAGACTACATTTCCCCATAAGAGAGGCTACCAAGGATAAACAACTAGGTTGTCGGATCCCACACGTACCAAGCATTTCAATCATACACACAATATGCTCGATATGTGTAAATACAACATGGCATCACAACAAAACTCTACGACTAAAACTATTTATTCATTAGGCTCCGAGGAGCGAGATATTACAAACATGGGTCTCATGACCCAACATTCAGAGCATACAAGTCAAAGCACATGCGGAAGCTTAACATGTCTGAGTACAGACATCTACAAATGAAAAAGGCTGAGAAGCCTGACTAACTACAAGACCCTCCCAAGGTACAAGCTCGTAGCTGAGGTTACAAGCTAAATATCGAAGTCCACGCGGAACTACTAGTGAGACTGACGCCTCTCTGCAAAAACATAAAATAGGCAAATGTGAGTATAAATGTACCCAGCAAGACTTACATCAGAACTATCTACATATGCATCAGTATCAAACGGGGTGGTGGAGTTTGACTGCAGCAAGCCAGCTTTGACTCGGTGGCTAACCTGAATGTCGGAGTAATTGGCCACGGATACCCCGAAGACGGCGAGAGAATAATTCAAGACATCGGGGCTAGCAAAGCCCCTCAGTCCGACTGCCCGGCTGCTCCTGCCGGCTCCCCGTCCGACTGCCCGACCGGCTGCCGGCTGCCGACTGCGCCAACCAGCCGGCTGCCGACTGCAGCCCGACCCGACACCGACAAGACCCCGACGAGACGACCATACCGCGGACGAGACAGCTGTACCTCGACGCCATCATGTATAGTGTCACCTGTCCCCTGGCACTATTTATGAAGTGACCCAGGGGACAAGCATGACACCCCACCATGCCTTGCCCATGCCACCACATAGCTTACTCTCTAAGCTAGCCATGCCTATATATATGGGCACACATCCATCCATCCAGGATGGACTCTCCCGCACCCACACTCAAGCAAGCTAGCAAGCTAGCTAGCCATCCATCCATCCATCCACACACATGCATACATGCTCACGTATGGACACACACCCATACGGCCACACACTCCACCACGGCCATGCCTGGCCACAAGAGCATGCATGCTCACTCCGACCATACGCATATACAAAGCCAAATGCCTATGACACTGAGCTCAGATACAGCTCTAGGAGCAACTCTGTACCAGATATACTACAGATACTCAGACATGCAGGAGTAGGGGTGTTATCTCTTCGGAGAGCCCCGGACCTGGGTAAACTAGCGCGTGCTACTCGCATACCCGCTCCCGGTCCTATCAGCAGCAGTCTTACCCTCACACTAAGTGTCGGAGTAAATAGCCACGGGTAGCCTAACCGACTACCCATGGTTCTTCGCAAATTATCAGGCCGATTGAGCCTTCAAGCGTTCGAAGCATTGGGCCGACTTCCCCTGGCCGACTACCGCAGGGGCCGGCTCTCCAAAGGCGACCCGGCCCCGGTGACCTCCCCGAAGATGGTTGCGAGATGGCCGACTCCAGGAAGCCGGCGCCGAGAGGACCGACTTCCAAGAGCCAGCCATGAAGCACGCCGACTCCACAAAGCCGGCCAAGACCGCACCCACCAAGACTACACCCACATAACGGTGACAAGACAGGGTGTGCCCACAGTGCGGCCCACTACCCCGAAGCCCGAGGCAGGCATGGCCACAGGACGCCGTACGGGTCAGCCATCTCCCGTCCGGCTCGGCACTGTAGCCATGCTGGCCTCAACGTCATCCACGACAGACGCTAGTACGGCCCACGGGCGGCGGGCCCCTTTAGCCAGAGAGAGGCGCAAAGGCGGCCCGGCCTCCCCTAGTCAGCCAAGGGCGTAGCCGGCCCCCAGAAGCCGGCTACCCCCCTCCCTCGAAGCATGTGCCACATTAAGGAGACAAGACGAGGTAAGGCCACAGTGAGAGCCCTCGAGGCGGCACACTGTAGCCACGCTTACCTCGACGAAGCCCTCGTCATCAGGGACGAGGCTACAGTAAGCAGCCGCCGACAAGACCCCTAGGCAGTGGGGCCGGCCTGTCGACCATGAGGCTGGCAGCCGGCGGGACCCACCAGTCGGCGGGCCCCAATGGCCGGCGGAGAAGCCGGCAAGCGCAGACACTGACGACTGGGACCCGCGCCCAGCCGGATTACAATTGTACCCCCGGGGGGTAGGCCTATATAAACCCCCGGGGCACCCATGCAAAGGATTGGCTTCTTAGAGTTACACACACACCATATAGAGAGGGAAGTGAGAGCTGGCCTTGCTCTTCTTCTCCCTTGAACCCAACAGCTCTAGGAGCATTTGTAGCTGCTCGTTCTGATCTAGTGATCATGCGGAGACCCCGCAGAGCAAGACTAGGGGTGTTATCTCCACGGAGAGCCCCGAACCTGGGTAAGATTCGCCGGCGTGCATGTCTTCGCCTCATCCCGTTTCCAGGCACCGGCGACGTCTTACTGGCACCCACCATGATAAGCCACCCGTTGGCATATGTCACACCTACCACCCGACATTTGGCGCCCACCATGGGGCCAGGTGCACCGTCGTCCGGAGACCTGTTCTGGACGGGAACCCTCTTCCTCCCCCGCGAGCGGAGCCAGCCTGCTGCGCCCGATGGAGTTTGCCTCGACGCGCTGCAAGGCGTCGACGACGCCTGTGCGGCGAGCTGCCTCGCCGATCTTCTTGGCGAGACACGCATCTCCGACGAGCCCGCGTCCGACGCGGGCACGGACTACCCCGAGAGCCGCCTCGTCAGCTTCCTCGACCAGCTTCACGTCTCTAGCGAGCCTGCTGCAGATGTGGAGTCGGTCGGCTCCACCGACCCGATGCTCGTCGACTCCGACACGGCATCGCTCGACGCCTACCCCTCCGACGTGGTGGTCTTCGATGATCCTCTCCCTCGAGCCGACAGTGGCAGCAGCGCTGTCACCGAAGTGTTGGTCGTCAGCCACGTCGCCAACTCGGGCGAGAACGCCCACGACGCCCTGCAAGCGGCGATGCACGACCTATCCGCCCCCATCCCGGCCGACGCCGACGCCGAGACCCTGGAGGCACGCCGCCTCGCCCTCGTCGCGGAAGGCCAGAAGATAGCCTCCATGAGACGCCTCACCGAGGCACATCAACGCGAAGTCGACCACGCCGCCTTCGGTACGACGCCGCCTAGCGGGCCGAGCCGAGCCGGCTTCGTCCAGAAGCGCGGCGCGGCTATCGCCAGCATGCTGGGGGCAGATCGCCCCGTCTACGCCACCCCGCTCAAGAATCTGCGAGCCGCTCAGGCGGCCGCTGAAGAGCTAAATGGGCTGGGAGCCGACGAGCTCCCCTACATGACAAGGCGGATCCAGCAGCTGATCGACGCGGCTGCAGAACGGCATGAAGCCGGCGCCCGCGCCGATAGTCATCCCCCGCGCCGAGAGCACGCTGCGACGTCCCGCTCGCCGACTGCGAGCGGCGCCCGCCAGAGGAAAGACAAGGAGCCGGCTGCTAGCCGCAGCCGGACTCATATCACCATCGAGCGCGACGCGGAAGGCCGCCCTCGAGCGGTGGAGCACCAAGGAAATCCGCCTCCTCCCCCGCCTCGAAGGGAGGGACGTCTCACCCCGTCGCCCGTCAAGCACCCAACTCTTGGTGACCGACTAGGCCGTCGAGAAGGAGTCAGCAAGAACGACGCCCGCCACCGGATCGATCGCCTTGCTCGATCCCTGGCGCTAGAAGAAGAAGACGATGTCGGCCCGCCATGCTTTGGCCCCCGCATCCGCGACGAGCCCTTCCCCAAAGGGTTCTCGCTCCCTAGAGACACGCCCAAGTACAACGGCTCTGTGAAGCCGGAAGATTGGCTCATCGACTACTCCACTGCTGTCAGCATAGCCAACGGGAATCGGCGCGTGGCCGTGAAGTACGTCCCCCTCATGGTGCAAGGCACGGCGCGCACCTGGCTCAACAGCCTCAAGCCCTACAGCTTCAACAGCTGGCTGGACTTCACGGAACTCTTCGTCCCCAACTTCACCAGCACGTACAAGCGGCCTCCCAAGCCTCGCCAGCTCTCCCTATGCGTCCAAGGGCCCAACGAGTCGACCCGCGACTACCTCACGCGGTGGGCCGAGCTCCGCAACTCCTGCGAGGGGGTGCACGAGGTTCAGGCCATCGAGTACTTCACCGCCGGGTGCCGAGAAGGCACCCTCCTCCAGCACCGACTCCTCTGCGACGAGCTGGCTACCCTTGACGAACTGCTGATCATCGCGGACAAGTACGCCACGGCCGACTCCTCGATGTAGACCGAGCTCCGAGTGGACGCCTCTGGGAAGGTGCTCGCTCCGGCTCCAAAGACGCCGGCTGGCGACTCCAATCGGCGCCCCTACCAGAACGATCACAAGCGCAAGGCCCCCATGCCGCCTTCCACCAGTCGGCAGGTGGCCACAGTTGAAGATGAGCAGCCCGAAGAGCGGCCCGCTCCCAAGAAGAAGGGTGGCAGGCCGGCTTTCTCTTACGAGCAGACTCTCGACGCCCCCTGCAAGTTCCACAGCGGCACGAAGCCGTCCAACCACACGACCCGAAAATGCCACTGGCTCACGCGAATCTCCAAGGGCGAAGGGTTGGTGCCGCCTCCGCCTCCCGGCCCGCCGCCTCCAGCCCCCCAGCAGCCGGCGGCTCAGCCGGCAGTCGAAGCCATTCAAGACGAGTTCCCTGAAGAGCACGCCGCCTACGTCGTCTTCACAAGCCAAGCCGAAGACAAGCGTAGTCGGCGCCGTCAGCATCAAGAGGTCAACACGGTCGCCTCTAGCGCCCCCGAGTTCATGCACTGGTCCGAGAAGCCCATCAACTGGAGCCAGGCCGACCAGCCAGAGGTGATGCCCTCCCCTGGCTCCTATGCACTAGTCTTGGATGTGACCCTCGCGACGAAGAGGCGAGCTGCCCGATTCTCCCGCGTCCTGATAGATGACGGAAGCAGTATCAATATACTGTACCGCGATACCATGGAGAAGCTGAACATCAAGGCAAAGCAGCTTATGCCAAGCCGGACCGTGTTCCATGGCATCGTCCCCGGCTTGTCTTGCTCCCCGATCGGCAAGATCAAGATGGATGTTCTCTTCGGAGACAAGGATCATTTTCGCCGAGAAGCGATCTGGTTTGAGGTAGTGGATCTGGAGATCCCCTACCATGCTTTGCTTGGCCGACCTGGTCTGGCCAAGTTCATGGCTGTGCCCCACTACGCCTACCTGAAGATGAAGATGCCGAGCTCGAAGGGGATCATCACGGTAGCCGACGATTACAAGAAGTCCATCGAGTGCGCCATGGCCAATAGCCGGCTGGCCGAGTCCCTCGTAGTGGCAGAAGAGAAGAAGATGCTGGAGCGGTTTGTGGCCATGGCTGGCAAGCAGCCGGCCCTGTCCCCCAACCCCAAAGATTGCGATGCACAGGGCTCTTTCTAGCCGGCCAAAGAGACGAAGAACATACCCCTGGACCCAGAGAACCTGGAAAGGTTTGCTGTCATTGGGGCAAACCTGGACAGTAAATGGGAAGGCGAGCTCGTCGACTTCCTCCGTGAGAATCGAGATGTCTTCGCATGGTCCCCAAAGGACATGCCGGGCGTCCTGAAGGATTTCGCCGAGCACAAATTGCACATCCGAGCCGACGCGACGCCGGTCAAGCAGCCCCTCCGCCGACTGTCAGAAGAGAAGCGAAGAATCATAGGAGAAGAGATAGCCCGGCTCCTGGCCACCGACTTTATTATGGAAGTGTTTTTTCCAGAGTGGCTGGCCAACCCAGTCTTGGTTTTGAAAAAGAATAACAAGTGGCGTATGTGTATAGACTACACCAGCCTGAGCAAGGCCTGCCCCAAGGATCCGTTTTCTTTGCCACGGATTGACCAAGTGATAGAATCCACAGCCGGATGCGAGCTGTTGAGTTTTTTGGATGCCTACTCAGGGTACCATCAAATCAAGTTGGACCCAACAGACCGACTGAAGACCGCCTTCATCACACCATTCGGAGCTTTCTGTTACCTGACTATGACATTCGGCCTCAGGAATGCCGGTGCCACTTTTCAGCGTTGCATGCAGAAATGCCTCCTCAAGCAACTCGGCAGAAATGCCCACGTCTACGTAGACGACATTGTGGTGAAGACAGAGAAGCGTAGCACCCTGCTGGAGGATCTCAAAGAAACATTCGCCAACTTGCGCCGATTCAAATCAAGCTCAACCCCGAGAAATGCGTGTTCGGAGTGCCAGCCGGCCAGCTGTTAGGTTTTCTGGTCTCCGAACGCGGCATCTAGTGCAACCCTGGGAAGATCGAGGCCATCGAGAGGATGGAGATTCCCACCAAATTGCGAGATGTGCAGAAGTTCACCGGGTGCTTGGCCTCCCTAAACCGCTTTATCAGCCGGCTAGGAGAGAAGGGTCTCCCCCTGTACTGACTCACGAAGAAGTCCACTCACTTCGAGTGGAATGACCAAGCCGACCAAGCGTTCCATGAGCTGAAGAAGATGCTGACCACCCCACCTGTCCTGGCAGCACCGACTGAGAAGGAGCCCATGCTCCTCTACATTGCCGCGACCTGCCGAGTGGTCAGTATAGTTGTTGTGGTCCAGCGCCCGGAAGAAGGCCGAGCCCAGCTAGTCCAGAGACCGGTGTATTATCTAAGCGAAGTACTATCCATCTCATAGCAAAACTACCCGCACTACCAGAAGATGTGCTATGGGGTATACTTCGCCGCCAAGAAGCTGAAGCCCTACTTCCAAGAGCATCCCATCACGGTCGTGTGCACCGCCCCGCTCGCCGAGATCATAGGCAGCCGGGATGCATCCGAACGGGTGGCTAAATGGGACATTGCATTGGCACCATACACGATCTTCTACCAACCCCGCACCACCATCAAGTCCCAAGCATTGGCCGGCTTCCTCGTCGACTGGGCCGAGACCCAGTACCTACCGCCGGCTCCCGACTCTACCCATTGGCGGATGCACTTCGACGGGTCCAAGATGCGCACCGGCTTGGGAGCCGGCATCGTCCTCACCTCTCCCAAAGGCAAAAAACTCAGATACACGCTGCAGATCCACTTCGCCACCTCCAACAACGTGGCCGAGTATGAGGCGCTCATACATGGGCTCCAGCTAGCCAAAGAACTCGGCATACGCCGGTGTAACACCCTGCATGTAACTTGCCATATTTGTAACTCTGACTCTTGCCATTTTCGGCTATGTGCTATGTTATTTCCTCCGTGGTCGGGTATTGTCTTTCGTTTTGTATTTTTTCATGTCATGCATTTTCATATCATGTCATCATGCGCATTGCATTTGCATACGTGTTCGTCTCTTGCATCCGAGCATTTTCCCCGTTATTGCAATCCGGCGCTCCTCTCTCCTCCGGCGCATCCCTCTTGTTTTCTTTCGTGTGCGGGTGTCAAACTTTCTCGGAATGGACCGAGGCTTGTCAAGTGGCCTTATTATACCACCCGGAGACCACCGGTCAAGTTTCGTTCCATTTGGAGGTCGTTTGGTACTCCAACGGTTAACCGGGCATCCGCAAAGTCCATTTGATTGTCCAGCAGAAACCCCCTCAAAAACCAGCCCGAAATCCCTCCAAGTCATCTCCATGCTCTAGGTCGTTCGATCACGATCGTGTGGGCGAAAACCGCACCTCATTTGGAGCCTCCTAGCTCCCTCTACCTATAAATATGTGAGCATCCCGTATACATTCGCAGACGAACCCTAGCGTCTTCCACCTAGCGCCGCCGGACAAAGTCCACCCGTGCCCGACACGTCCACCCGCCACCTCACCTCGGCAAATAGGCTGCTGCCACGTCGCTCCGCCGCCGCCTCCAACCAACTGGAGCCCGCCACCTCTCCAGCGCGCGGCGCCCTCTCCCTCCTCCCCACGCCGCGGGCCCGCCGCCGCCCAGGGCAGGCCCGCCTGGGCCCGAGCTGCGCCGCCCCTTGGCCGGCTTCCTCCAGAGCGCGCGCCGGCCG
>NC_057811.1:271751852-271825075 GCF_018294505.1 Triticum aestivum
GAAGCGTTGACTTTCCCCTCGACCCCCCCCCCCCCAAAATTCCCAAGTCTGTGATTTTTCTCATTAAGTGCCTCTGTTCATAGTTGCATAACTCCTTGCATGTAGCTCCGATTCGCGCGTGTTATATGTCAAATTGTTCGCCTCGTGATGCTCTAAATTTTGTTCAATTGCACCATGTTAATTAGAGGTCATATTGATGCCCAAATCTCTGTTGGAAGATGGATACTTGCTGTTATCTTCTGGTTCTTAGCAGAACTTGGAGATTTGTCATTTTTGTATCATTTAATCTGTGCATCTTATGGGCATGAGCTCTACATGTGTTTTGAAGTATGCCATGCCATCTTTCCAAGGGTGTATGCCATGTATTTTTGTGATCTCTGTGGTGACTAGCACAAGCATGGAAAGTAGGCCCCGTAATATTTCTGATTTCAGGGACATTGATTTCTCCAAGTCCTTGTCTGCTGTTATTTTGTTGCCATGTAAACTTGATGCTACAGAGAGATCCATGCATATTTTGGAGATGTTCAGTAAGGATTTTTTGTAGCTATAGTTGTAATTGATCCATTCCTGCCCTTGTTTGCAATTATGGAGTGCCATAGCTTGACTCAATCTTGCTCTACTTTTGCTATAAAATATTTCTGGCAGATTCTTAACATGATATGCAATTTTGCCAAGCTAGTTGTAGTTGATCCATACCTGCTAAGCTTGTGTTCTTGCCATGGATAGCTTCCTAAACTTTCCATCTTGCTGTAGGTATGCTTGTTTTGTCATTCATTTCTCTGTAGTGACTGCATCAAGCTCACAAAGAGGCCTACATATTATTGTTTCTGCCATGCTCTGTTTTCTGCCAAGTCTGAAACCTGATAACGAAACTTGCTATGTTTACGTGCTTGCCATCATATCTTCTGGTCCTTTTTGGCTTATGGTCAGTATAGGACTTTTGTCATATGCATTTAGTAGAACACTACCCTGCCTTGTTTTGCTATGTTAAGTTCCTGTAGCATGTTGATTTCGTGCTCTGAACATTGCTACCTGATGCTGTTTTCTGCCATGTCCAGTTTTTCACCAAGTCTGTGATCCTGTTATCATTTGCACTATCTAGCAGTAGCTCAGTGTTCATCTTTTCTCAAGCATCTCCTGTAGATTACTTCCATGTGCTTTGTTGCTATGCTGGGGTGCTGTAGCATTGTTGCTTGTTGCATTTTAAGTGCTATCATGCTGTTAACCGCAGATTCGTGTCATTCTTGTTTTGCTTGCCATTTGCAAACCGTGCATCCGTTTCCGGTGATATTTATATCGATTTCGACCGAAATCATCCCATCTTTCTAGTGGCATGCTTGTTTTGCCAAGTTACTGCCTTGTTCATCATTTTCCTTCCGGAGCACGCATATGCATCGCACATCATATCTTGCATATCATACATGTTTTGCATCATGTTGCATGTGCATTTCTCGTTGTTGATTGTGGTTCCGTTTGTTTGTGTTCTTGTCTTGGGTAGAGCCGGGAGACGAGTTAGTGAACGAGGAACCTGTTGAGTACGCTTACGAGGATCAAACTTTCGACAACTCTGAGAACCTTGCAGGCAAGATGACCACCCCTCGAAATCACTTCTATCTTTGCTTCGCTAGTTGTTCGCTCTATTGCCATGCTCCGCTACCTATCACATGCTATATCATGCCTCCCATATTGCCATGTCAGCCTCTAACCATCCTTTTCTAGCAAACCGTTGTTTGGCTAAGTTACCGCTTTTGCTCAGCCCTTCTTATAGCGTTGCTAGTTGCAGGTGAAGTTGAAGTTTGATCCATGTCGGAACATGGATATGTTGGGATATCACAATATCTCTTATTTAATTAATGCATCTATATATTTGGTAAAGGGTGGAAGGCTCGGCCTTATGCCTGGTGTTTTGTTCCACTCTTGCCGCCCTAGTTACTGATATACCAGGATTATGTTCCTTGAGTTTGCGTTCCTTACGCGGTCGGGTGATTTATGGGACCCCCTTGACAGTTCGCCTTGAATAAAACTCCTCCGCCATCGCCGCAGCCGCAACCTCTGCTTGGGCCTTGGCTGCGGCATCAGCGCGCGCCTTCGCCGCCTCCTCCTCCTGCGCCGCCTTGGCGGCGGCCACCCTCAACGCCTCGGCCTCCCGCTCCTCTCGCGCCTCCCGCGCGTTCCGCTCCGTCGCCGCCTGAAGATCGGCACGGGGGTCCACGCGGTGAGTGGTGCTCCCAGATCCTCCCGGCGACCCAACAACGAAGGCGGCAGCAGCCCGCTCGAGCGAGAATGGAGCTCTGGTTGTTTGGAGAGAAGGACAAGAATTCAGGAGTTACCAGAGAAAAGAAAAGAGGATGCACGAAGGAGTGTGTACTTACGTCGACACCGTCTGCAGTTGCTTCACCGCCTTGCGGAAGCGGGCCGCCTTCGCGGCCGCCTCCTCCCGCCTCCTCCGGCCTAGTCGCCGCTGCCCCGCCTCGGGGCTTCTTCGGCCGACTGCCGAACAAACCCTGTGCGGCACGACGCTTTTTCCCGCCGCCCCGAGCAGGCGGCGCAGTGGAGGAACCCGCGCCGTGGCCAGACGCCGGCTGACGGCGTGGGACGACTTCAGCCTCATCGTCGTCCGGCCAGTCGTCGAAGCTGACTCCAAGCCTGGAGCCGCCTGCTTCGCCGCCGTCTTGGCCACCACCCGCCTGGGTGTTGTCGTCCATAGCAGCCGCCCCCAAGTCGGGGTCCTCCAGATTGTGCTCCGTTCGGTCGGGGACGAATCGGCGCTCCGCGTCCGACCCGCCTGCAGGCCGACGAAGAGGGCTCTGTCGAGGCAAGCCAACTGGTCAGAGTCGGCCAAAAGGAACTCGGTGGCAAAACTGAGAAAAGAAGAAGAGACAAGGAGAACATACCGTGGGCGGCGGATTGGCTCGGCAATATGGCTCCTTGCCGAACTGCCACTCTGCGGAGAGTTTGTAGTTCGCAAGGTAGTTCACCATATAGGCCACCTCGTCGTGCGGCATGTCTTTGGTACACATCCGGCATGGATCGAGCTGGCCGCTCATCTGACAGATCAGATGAGGGCGGCTCTGGAGCGGGAGTACCCGGCGCGTGACGAAGGCGGCCAGCAGGTCGGGCCCCGACAAGCCCTCCGACTGGATCATCGCTCGCACGCGGGCGACAGCTGCGGTTCCAGCCGGCTTCAGCGTCACGGCCCGGTAGGACCACTGGGGCCGCCTGCCCGCCGGTGGGCCGGCTACGTAAGCCGGCAGATTGACGTAGTCGCCCTGCGGGGCGACGTTCTTCACGTAGAAGTATGACTTTTGCCATAGCTTCACCGACTGGATCAGCGTGATGACGGGGAAGGGGTTGTCGGTAGCCACCCTCCGCATCGCGATGAAGGCGCCACTCTGAGCCGGCACGCCTTGCATGCGCGTGCCCAGCTTGGACTGGAAGAACTCCCCCCAGAGCTCGAGGGTAGGGAGGACGCCGAGGTAGCCTTCGCACAAGGTGACGAAGGCGGACAGCAGCACCACCGTCTTCGGGGTGAGGTGGTGCGGCTGGAGTTGGTAGAACTCGAGCCAAGAGCGGAAGAAGGCGCTCACGGGCAGGCCGATGCCGCGCATTAAATGCGAGCGGAAGACTACCCGCTCGCCTTCCTGCGGCTCCGGCGTAATCTCCTTCGCCGGCGCGAGATGGACCTCCACCTTGTCCGCGCCGGGCAGCCGCCGCGTCTTGCGGAGGAATTCGACGTGATCCTCGTGGACGTTGGAGCCGTCCCAATCCCCGCCGTACTGCGCAAGAACGAGCGCGGCAGCGGAGGAGCGAGTGGTGGAACAGCGCGGCGGCGAGGCGATGTTGCAAGAAAGGGCAGGAGGAAGAAGATGGTGGAAAGAGGAGGAGCGTGCGAGAGCCTGCCGCTCTCCCCTTCCCCCTACTTATAGCTTCGCAAGGTGAAGCCGGGGAGGCAGGGCGTGGGGTGAGACGTGGGATTAACTGCACCTCGCGATTATTACGCCCTAAAAGCGTGCCGAAACCGCCGCAGGAAGACGTGCGGGCGGCTTCGGGCCGCAGAGAATCCACGCCTGGGCCCGGGCGTGGGCGTGGCGGGCCCCCGACCTGTGGTGACATCCCGTCACGCGCGTGGGCTGGCCAGCTCCCGCCCTCCGACTCCCGAATTTTTTTCGCCGAGACGGCGCCCCCAACCAAAGTCGGCTCCCAGCTGCCGCCTCGTCAAGATAGGAAGCTGATCGAGCTTCTCGACTCCCACCCAACCTCGATGCCCAATCAGCTTCGGGGACTACTGTCGGAGTAAATAGCCACGGGTAGCCTAACCGACTACCCATGGTTCTTCGCAAATTATCAGGCCGATTGAGCCTTCAAGCGTTCGAAGCATTGGGCCGACTTCCCCTGGCCGACTACCGCAGGGGCTGGCTCTCCAAAGGCGACCCGGCCCCGGTGACCTCCCCCAAGATGGTTGCGAGATGGCCGACTCTAGGAAGCTGGCGCCGAGAGGACTGACTTCCAAGAGCCAGCCATGAAGCACGCCGACTCCACAAAGCCGGCCAAGACCGCACCCACCAAGACTACACCCACATAACGGTGACAAGACGGGGTGTGGCCACAGTGCGGCCCACTACCCCCGAAGCCCGAGGCAGGCATGGCCACAGGACGCCGTACGGGTCAGCCATCTCCCATCCAGCTCGGCACTGTAGCCATGCTGGCCTCAACGTCATCCACGACAGATGCCAGTACGGCCCACGGGCGGCGGGCCCCTTTAGCCAGAGAGAGGCGCGAAGGCGGCCCGGCCTCCCCCAGTCGGCCAAGGGCGTAGCCGGCCCCCAGAAGCCGGCTACCCCCCTCCCTCGAAGCATGTGCCACATTAAGGAGACAAGACGAGGTAAGGCCACAGTGAGAGCCCTCGAGGCGGCACACTGTAGCCACGCTTACCTCGACGAAGCCCTCCTCATCAGGGACGAGGCTACAGTAAGCAGCCGCTGACAAGACCCCTAGGCAGTGGGGCCGGCCTGTCGACCAAGAGGCCGGCAGCCGGCGGGACCCCCAGTCGGCGGGCCCCAATGGCCGGCGGAGAAGCCAGCAAGCGCAGACACTGACGACTGGGACCCGCGCCCAGCCGGATTACAATTGTACCCCCGGGGGGTAGGCCTATATAAACCCCCCGGGGCACCCATGCAAAGGATTGGCTTCTTAGAGTTACACACACACCATATAGAGAGGGAAGTGAGAGCTAGCCTTGCTCTTCTTCTCCCTTGAACCCAACAGCTCTAGGAGCATTTGTAGCTACTCGTTCTGATCTAGTGATCATGCGGAGACCCCGCAGAGCAGGACTAGGGGTGTTATCTCCACGGAGAGCCCCGAACCTGGTTAAGATTCGTCGGCGTGCATGTCTTCGCCTCATCCCGTTTCCAGGCACCGGCGACGTCTTACTGGCACCCACCATGATAAGCCACCCGTTGGCATATGTCGCACCTACCACCCGACACTAAGGCCTTGTGGCATCTGTCGACTCGCAAGCCCCCCGTGAGAATACCACAACAGTTGGCGCCCACCGTGGGGTGGTAGTACTACTATGCTACCACACTGCTGCTGGCTTCACAGTCCGGGCGGGACCATCTTCGCCATCACCGCCGCGGCGTCGCGCCGTCTCTCCGGTAGTGCTCGGGGGCTCGACATCGACATGCCCCGGGAATGGCCACGATGGGCGGCGCGTCCTCGCCGTCGGCCGCGCCTTCTTCACCACCACCGTTGCGACGCCGGCCTACCATCCACGCACGCGGCGCGCGGGGCCTCGCTTCGGTCGGCCGCATCCATCCACGCGCCGCTCGCGTCTGCTCTCCTCCACGTTGCGCCTTGCTCCGGCCGAAACGCGCGTTCGCTCCTCCGTATATCATCTATGCTAGCTAGCTAGATGTGAGTCAAACAATGGTCAAAGCATAGCCATACACAAGCCAGACAATACACCACCCATGCATAGTCCAGATGCAAGTCAGATACGAGTTGGACAGAGGCCATACATTATTTAGACCATGCCCAGACAATGGCGTTGGTTTGCTGCTGCTATCTCCACGCTGCTCACTCTGCTCCGCGCGTTCCGCCTGAAGCCACCGCGGCCGTGGGAAAACCAGCAGCGCTGGCGCCGCGCACCTAGTTCCCCGCCTTCGTGCTCCTCCCGAGCAGCTGCTGCCATGGGCTAAAGCGCATCCCCGCGCCAGGCCGCCCCGGCCCTCCACCGCAGCGAGCTCTCCCGCGCCACTGCAGAGCCCCGCGCCGGCCTCGCTCTTCCGTGCGCCGACCCACGGACGGGTGCCCCTCACCGGCTTGCTGCGGCCGGCTCCGGCTTGCTGCGGCCGGCTCCGGCTCGCGCCTCGACCCGGCCGACTGGCTCCACGGCCGACAGACGGCGGCCGGGTTCTCCGCCCCTGTGCCGACTTCTCCGCGCGCGTCGGCTGCGCCTCGCCTCCGCTCCAGTCGGCTGCCGGGTCCGGCTCCTAGCAGGAGTGACTAGCAACGGCGAGCTTCGTGGCGGCGGAGGCGAGTGCTCGGCCATGGCGGGGCTGCTGTTAGAGGACGGGAACAGAGGGGGCGGCCACGGGAGGAGGTGTAGGAGCTCACAGGGATGCGGTAGACAAGGTCAACGTGCTCGGGAAAGCGTCGGAGGCGACGGATTGACTACGGCGATCTCGGGCGCCCGTCGGTGTAGATGATGATGATGGCGTCACTGCAGTGCTTCCCGGCTTGCTTGGCTCGGTAGAGGTGACGAGGACGACGGCACGGAGCTCATGGGCACGTCGGAGGGGCGAGGGGGTGGCTGTGGCCGCGGCGGTGCACAGCGGCGCTCTCTGACGCGTTTGGGTGCGAGGTGGGGAGAGAGCAGAGAAGGGGAAGGGAGCCGAGGGAGAGTGAGAGAGTGGTCGGGGCTGCGTGGCGACTCCAGGGTCGTCCAGGCCGCCGAGGGGGCACGCAGGCAAGGTGGAGGTGGCACGGGCGCGTGCCGGCGCACGGTGGCCACACGCCCGGCGTCCTTCTGTCGCGAGGAAGACGACAGGGGGGAGGCCAGTGGGCTGGGCCGGCTTCGCCCAGTTGGGCTGCTACAGGAGCAGGCCAGGTAGGTGCGGGTAGGTTTCTGTCCTTTTTCTTTTATTTCTGTTTTCTAATTCTGTAATTGTGTTCTGGGCTTTATTAAAAATGCCAGGGCTTTTCCAAAAATCATAAAACTAATCAGGGCTACTGTTTAGAATATATCCAACAGTAAACATTTTAGTTTATGATTATTTGAGCATTTAAAGTATTTAATAGCATTTAAATGCCCAAATGCAAATACTATATGATTTAATTCAGAGCCCAAATATGTCATGGAAAAATGTGCAACACCTCTGCTTATTGTTTCCAACATTTTCCAGAAATGATGAACATTTTTAAAAGCCATTTGGAAACACTGAGAATATTTTAGTTGAACCTAGTGAATTCCTTTGATGCTAGGGTTTAGGCAATCCCCATTTCAATTTTCAAACAAATTTAGACATGATGCACGGATGCTTATGAAACTAATTGCAATCAAACTCTAGGGCTGTGACAGACGACCAAATGGACGACGGAGACCATCTACGGGTAGCTGGGAGTGCGCCGCGTCGAGTGGTGGTGGCGGTGGAGCTCGGGGTCGCCGGAAACGACGCCGGTGACGACCTTGGCGGTCGCTGGAGTTCGGGCGAGGTCAAACCCGTCGCTAGGGGGCACGGCGAGGTGCGGGGAGTGGTGCTACGGCATCCTGGGAGTGCGGTGAGGCTAACGGGCAGGGTGGCAAGGCCGTTACGTGGCCGGAGCCACGTCGGCGACGAGCTCGGCGGCGGCGCGTGCAGTTGAGCTTCATGCGGTCGCTACGATGCTCGAGAGCAAGAACGGAGAGGATAGGGAGGTAGCTGAGCTCAGGCCGGTCACGGCGGAGCAGACGGCGAGGTTGGGGATGAGCTGCTGCAGCGGTGACGGCGAAGGGGGTCTCCAGCGGTGATCGATGAAGACGAAGTCGATGGAGGCGGTGCAGAGCGTGCGAGCGCTCGGGGCTTGGCTAGCTCGGCATAGCGGACAACAGCGAATCCCAGGGACACGACGGGGCGGCGCGAGGACGACGGTGGCTGCGAGAACTACGGTGGCGCGGGTGCGGCGACGTCGGCCATGGTGAGGAGAGGCAAGGGAGAGAGGCAGGGGGCGTGTGAGGTGTCGACGGGGTCGGGGCGGCACCGCGGAGGCGTTTCAAGGCGCGGGTGAAGCAGGCGAACAGGGAGGTGGCGTGGCGCGACGCGCGCGTGTCCGCGGTCTCCCTCCTCTGCCTACTGGCAGAGGTAGGTGATGACTGGCATGGGCCAGGTGGGCCGGCCCAGCCAGGTATGTGGCTTGTGGCCTTTCTCTCCCTCTCTTTATTCTATTGTTTTGTTTTTCTAATTTTTTGTAGCTTCTAGGCTTTATTTAAAATACTAAAACGTTTTCATAAATCCTGAAATTAATTGGGGGCTTTGTTTAGATTATTTCCAACAGCCCACACTTAACTTCAGAATTATTTGGGCATTTGAATTATTTTATAGCATTTAAATGCCCAAATGCAAATAGGTACTGATTTAATCTAGTGACCTTATGTGTCCTAGGAAAATGTGAACCAATTTTGGCAGAGGTTCTGGACCAACACAAAAGTGATGGACATTTTAGAAGGGTATTTCAGGTTCATTGAAAAAGATTTTAGTAAACCCTAGTTGTTTTCAGGCGGGTGGCTGGGGGTTCTGTCATCCCCATTTCCAAGTTTCTTATAAAAGTAAACATGATGCAACACTCTAATGCATGAACTAGCTAGGGTGTGACACTTTCCCCCTTTTACCATGCTCTTCCGTCTGCTCTACGTCCTCGGGTCCTGGCCCTCGAGCAAGCTCAACCGCCGCTGGTATGCCATGTCGCGATGTCGTGGTCAAGGCGAGGGGGTGAGGGCTGGAGAGCCAGGAAGAGCTCCTGAGGCGCGATGCTCAGGTGCCCCCCTTTTAACACGCAAGCGAATTGAATGGGAAAAGAAGGTGCCCGCGGTACTGCCCGCTGTCGTCCTCGGGAGGTTCCTGCAGGTTAGTTGGAGAGAGAGCATAGCCCGCGATCGCGCTGGTTACCAAGTTGCTTACTGTTCCACAAGAAGACGAAGGCACTGAGGATCTGATGAGGTGACGTGTGCGGAGCGGCCCACGAGCCAGAGCTTGATCTCTCAGGTTTATCAGCGTTGCAGGGACGGACCCGAGCACAAGCGCCGTGCCGGTATGTGGAGTTCTCACCAAGGGGTAAACAGGAGATCGGTTAGCAACGCGGGATGTCACGGGGTGTAATCGAACAAGCGACAGCCATAAGAAAACCATGCAAGGAGATAAGCTAGTTCGGTTAGATGCGAGAAATATACATGCCATCGGGACGGACCAGAGCGGCCTGGGGATGATGCAACCCAAGGGGCGCCCCCGACAGAGTAAGCTAAAGATGAAAAAAGGATACATGTCACAGGGACTGGCCCATGCGACTTGATAATCGTGCAGCCCGAGGGGCGCTCCCAGCTGAGTAAACTTGGAAAATGTCACTTGGTACCATTGTCGAAGGAGGGTTGAGGTAGCCGAAGGTGCGCGATGAAGGAGTCGCTCCTCATGAGCCACCAGGACCCTAAGCCTCGAGAGGCTCCGGGGGCCCGGGCGGGTCTTCGAGGACCGTCGCCATCTCCGCCCGGACTGCGTGATGCCTGGCTTCCTGAGCAGACATGACACTCCGCGGGTGGCGCTGGAAGGCGGCCGCCACGCTCGGCAGGCCAAACGACATGCGGTCGTAGCTGTGAGGTGGACCTTGCAACGCCCAACATGCGAAGACCAGAAGCGCTCCTAAGATGTGGCCCTGTTGAGCCCTGGAATGTCGATGCAGACGCGCAACCCGCCGTCCTCGCCAGGATGGGGAGCTGCGCCAGGTGGTGGGCGGCGGTTGCCGCGCATGGTCCTTGCTTCTTGAAGCTCCTGGGTGGCCTTGATGATGAACTCCTGAGCACCGGGCGCTCCCTGCCCAATGCCCTCTTGAGGGAAACGTGCCACAAAGCACTCCTCCATGTGGTGCCCGAGTGCCTCCCTCATGATGTTGGCTAGGTCTGAGGCCCTCCAAATGTGAGCCCCTGAGCCTCGCCCGAGGAGGGCGTCGGGCACGCCTTCCTATGCGAGGGAGGGAGGCGCCCCAGGCGCGGCCGCCGATCTTGAGGCGGCGCCCCTGGAGACATCGCTCTCCTGAGGCCCTGTGTGGAGTAGCTGCTTCTTATTCTTGGGAATGGCCTCAGGAGGGTACAGGGTGCCCTCCCTGTCGGGGTCTTCAATTGCTGCGGCTTGGAAGGCGCGCTCTAGGGAGCACACCGCATCTCTTTCTTCGCAGGGGACTGTGATGATTCCGCCGCTTCCTGGCATCTTGAGGACGTTGTAGCTGTGGTGGGTCACTGCCATGCACTTGGCTAATGCTGGATACCGAAGGATGGCATTGTACGGCAGATGGATGTGGATAACGTCGAAGTTGATGATCTCGGTGCGGTAGTTGTCACGCTGGCCGAAGCTGACAGGGAGACGGACATGCCCTATCGGGGTGGTAGAGCCGTCGGTCACTCCTGAGAAGGGTTTGGTAGGCTGCAGCTGATCGTATGGTACTTGGAGGCTATCAAATGTCTCGACGAACAGGACATTGATCCCTGCGCCGCCGTCAATGAGCGTCTTGATGACTTCGACGTTGCTGATGACGGGCGAGCAAAGCATCGGGGGAGCGCCGGCAGTCGCCGCGCACTTGAGCTGGTCCGACGAGGTGAAGGTGATGGCGCATTTGGACCACCTGAGCGGGCGTGTGGCCTCGAGCCTGGGGAGGGTTGCGTTCAACTCGCGAGCAAACTGCTTGAAGACGCACTTGGATGCTGGGGCCTGAGCTCCGCCCAAGATGCAGGCGATAGCGTGCGGTTCCTGGAAGCCCCCCAGCCCCCTCGTCCTGATGGTGGTCGTCGTTTCTTCTTGGTGGTGGCGGCAGTGGTGCGAGACCAGCATTGCCCTGAGGGCGGTCCTCACGTGCCTGGTCCCTCCTGGCGCCCTTACGAGGCTGGTCCTGCCAGCGGTCCTCACGAGGCCGGGCGCGCCACTCCTGGCAGAGGCCGCAGTTGTCCTAGTGTCCCCCACCTCGTCCTCCTCCTCGGCCGTAGCCCCGGTCGTTGCACTCAGGGAGTCGACCGAAGCGTCCATCTTGGATGGCCCTGAGCTCTTGACAATCATTGGTGTTGTGGCTATGTACGTTGTGGAAGGCGCAGAATGGACGGCTGCCCTTGGATGACTCGGGGTGGTCCCGGCAGCGTGTTGGTGTACAAAAGAAGGGGCGCCCCTTTGTACCCATTTACCTGTGCACAAACAGTCGGAGCCGCGCCCACGGCTTCACCAACAGGGGAGGTGAACCAAGGCAAAACCGAAGCCCAAGACAGCCATAGCAACGCCAAGACCAATAACTCAAAGAAGCAGAGGGGCAGAGCAGTTTCCCCCTGCAAGACCCTTGCCGGGGCAGCGCGCCCAAACACCAACAGAGTGAGCCACTGCTACTTCTTGAGCACTGCGTTGGCTTTCCCTTGAAGAGGAAAGGGTGATGCAGCAAAGTAGCGTAAGTATTTCCCTCAGTTTTTGAGAACCAAGGTATCAATCCAATAGGAGGCTAGGCGCGAGTCCCTCGTACCTACAAAAAACAATTAACTCCTTGCAACCAACGCGATAAGGGGTTGTCAATCCCTTCACGGTCACTTACGAGAGTGAGATCTGATAGATATGATAGGATAATATTTTTGGTATTTTTATGATAAAGATGCAAAGTAAAATAAAAGCAAAGTAAAAAAGCAAAGGAAATAACTAAGTGTTGGAAGATTGATATGATGAAGATAGACCCAGGGGCCATAGGTTTCACTAGTGGCTTCTCTCGAGAGCATAAGTATTTTACGGTGGGTGAACGAATTACTGTTGAGCAATTGATAGAATTGAGCATAGTTATGAGAATATCTAGGTATGATCATGTATATAGGCATCACGTCCGAGACAAGTAGACCGACTCCTGCTTGCATCTACTACTATTACTCCACTCATCGACCGCTATCCAGCATGCGTCTAGAGTATTAAGTCCATGAAAACAGAGTAACGCCTTAAGCAAGATGACATGATGTAGAGGGATAAATTCATGCAATATGATAAAAAACCCATCTTGTTATCCTCGATGGCAACAATACAATACATGCCTTCCTGCCCCTACTGTCACTGGGAAAGGACACTGCAAGATTGAACCCAAAGCTAAGCACTTCTCCCATTGCAAGAAAGATCAATCTAGTAGGCCAAACCAAACTAATAATTCGAAGAGACTTGCAAAGATAACCAATCATACATAATAAAGCCCAATAATGTCCAAAAAATAGCAATTCTGGGCTAGGCCTCCGGTTAATAGGTTAGTCCCAGAAATAATATAAAAGTGAATAATAAAGCCCAATAATGTCCAAAATAGTAGATAATATAGCATGGAGCAATCAAAAATTATAGATACGTTGGAGACGTATCAGGCATCCCCAAGCTTAATTCTTGCTCGTCCTCGAGTAGGTAAATGATAAAAACAGAATTTTTGATGCGGAGTGCTACTTGGCATAATTTCAATGTAGTTCTTCTTAATTGTGGTATGAATATTCAGATCCTAAAGATTCAAGACAAAAATTTAATATTGACATAAAAATAATAATACTTCAAGCATACCAACTAAGCAATCATGTCTTCTCAAAATAACATGGCCAAAGAAAGTTATCCCTACAAAATCATATAGTCTGGCTATGCTCTATCTTCACCACACAAAGTATTTAAATCATGGACAACCCCGATGACAAGCCAAGCAATTGTTTCATACTTTTGACGTTTTCAAACTTTTTCAATCTTCACGCAATACATGAGCGTGAGCCATGGACATATCACTATATGTTGAATAGAATGGTGGTTGTGGAGAAGACAAAAAAGGGAGAAGATAGTCTCACATCAACTAGGCGTATCAACGGGCTATGGAGATGCCCATCAATAGATATCAATGTGAGTGAGTAGGGATTGCAATGCAACGGATGCACTAGAGCTATAAGTATATGAAAGCTCAACAAAAGAAACTAGGTGGGTGTACATCCAACTCGCTTGCTCACGAAGACCTAGGGCATTTTGAGGAAGCCCATCATTGGAATATACAAGCAAAGTTAAATAATGAAAAATTCCCACTAGTATATGAAAGTGACAAAATGAGAGACTCTCTATCATGAAGATCATGGTGCTACTTTGAAGCACAAGTGTGGTAAAAGGATAGTAACATTGTCCCTTCTCTCTTTTTCTCTCATTTTTTTATTTAGGCCTTTTCTCTCATTTTTTATGGCCTCTTTTTTTCCGTCCAGAGTCATCCCAACTTGTGGGGGAATCATAGTCTCCATCATTCTTTTCCTCACTTGGGACAATGCTCTAAAAATGAAGATCGTCACACTTTTATTTTCTTACAACTCAACAATTACAACTCGATACTTAGAACAAAATATGACTCCATATGAATGCCTCCGGCGGTGTACCGGGATATGCAATGAATCAAGAGTGACATGTATGAAAGAATTATGAACGGTGGCTTTGCCACAAATACGATGTCAACTACATGATCATGCAAAGCAATATGACAATGATGGAGCGTGTCATAATAAACGGAACGGTGGAAAGTTGCATGGCAATATATCTCGGAATGGCTATGAAAATGCCATGATAGGTAGGTATGGTGACTGTTTTGAGGAAGGTTTATGGTGGGTGTATGATACCGGCGAAAAGTGCGCGGTATTAGAGAGGCTAGCAATGGTGGAAGGGAGAAGGGTGCGTATAGTCCATGGACTCAACATTAGTCATAAAGAACTCATAAACTTATTGCAAAAATCTACAAGTTATCAAAGCAAAGTATTACGCGCATGCTCCTAGGGGGATAGATTTGTAGGAAAAGACCATCGCTCGTCCCCGACCACCACTCATAAGGAAGACAATCAATAAATAAATCATGCTCCGGCTTCATCACATAACGGTTCACCATACGTGCATGCTACGGGAATCACAAACTTTAGCACAAGTATTTCTCAAATTCACAACTACTCAACTAGCATGACTCTAATATCACCATCTTTATATCTCAAAACAATTATCAAGCATCAAACTTCTCATAGTATTCAACACACTCATAAGAAAGTTTTCACAAATCTTGAATACCAAGCATACTAGGATTATTTAAGCAAATTACCATGCTATTTAAGACTCTCAAAATAATCTAAGTGAAACATGAGAGATCAATAGTTTCTATAAAACAAATCCTCCACTGTGCTCTAAAAGATATAAGTGAAGCACTAGAGCAAAACTATATAACTCAAAAGATATAAGCGAAGCACATAGAGTATTCTAACAAATTAAAAATCATGTAAGGCTCTCTCAAAAGGTGTGTACAGAAAGGATGATTGTGGTACCTAATAAACAAAGGCTCAAATCATACAAGACCCTCCAAGCAAAACACATATCATGTGGTGAATAAAAATATAGCTCCAAGTAAAGTTACCGATGGAAGTAGACGAAAGAGGGGATGCCTTCCGGGGCATCCCCAAGCTTTGGCTTTATGGTGTCCTTAGATTATCTTGGGGGTGCCATGGGCATCCCCAAGCTTAGGCTCTTGCCACTCCTTGTTCCATAGTCCATCAAAATCTTTCACCAAAAACTTGAAAACTTCACAACACAAAACTTAACAGAAAATCTCATGAGCTCCGTTAGCGAAAGAAAACAAAATACCACTTCAAGGTACTGTAATGAACTAATTTTTTATTTATATTGGTGTTAAACCTACTGTATTCCAACTTCTCTATGGTTTATAAACTCTTTTACTAGCCATAGATTCATCAAAATAAGCAAACAACACACGAAAAACAGAATCTGTCAAAAACAGAACAGTGTGTAGTAATCTGTAACTAAAGCAAACTTCTGGAACTCCAAAAAATTAGCCAAAATAGGAAGACCTAGGAAATTTATTTATTGATCAGCAGCAATTGGAATCATTATTTTATCATGTTCTGGTGATTTTTAACAATTCTTTTCGTGAACAGAAAGTTTCTGGAAATTACAGCAAGATCAAATAACTATCATCCAAGAAGATCCTATAGGTTTAACTTGGCACAAACACTAATTGAAACATAAAAACACATCTAACCAGAGGCTAGAACAAATATTTATTCCTAAACAGAAGCAAAAGCAAAAAAAACTAAAAATAAAATTGGGTTGCCTCCCAACAAGCGCAATCGTTTAACGCCCCTAGCTAGGCATAAAAGCAAGGATAGATCTAGGTATTGCCATCTTTGGTAGGCAATCTATAAGTGGCTCTCATGATAGATTCATATGGTAATTTTATTTTCTTCCTAGGTAAGTGTTCCATGCCTTTCTTTAATGGAAATTGGAATCTAATATTCCCTTCCTTCATATCAATAATTGCACCAACCGTTCTAAGGAAAGGTCTACCAAGAATAATAGGACATGAGGGATTGCAATCTATATCAAGAACGATAAAATCTACGGGCACATAGTTCCTATTTGCAACAATAATAACATCATTAATTCTTCCCATAGGTTTCTTAATAGTGTAATCCGCAAGGTGCAAGTTTAGAGAGCAATCATGAAAATCACGGAAATCTAGCAAATCGCACAAAGTTTTGGGAATAGTGGAAACACTAGCACCCAAATCACATAAAGCATAGAATTCATGATCCTTAATCTTAATTTTAATAATTGGTTCCCACTCATCATAAAGTTTTCTAGGGATAGAAAACTCCAACTCAAGCTTTTCTTCATAAGACTGCATTAAACCATCAACGATATGTTTAGTAAACGCTTTATTTTGACTATAAGCATGAGGAGAATTTAGCACGGATTGCAACAAGGAAATACAATCTATCAAAGAGCAATTTTCATAATTAAATTCCTTGAAATCCAATATAGTGGGTTTATTAGCATTTAGGGTTTTGATTTCTTCAATCCCACTTTTATCAATTTTATCATCAAGATCTAAAAACTCCGAATTTTTGGAACGCCTTCTAGGTAAAGGTGGATCATATTCAGTCCCATCATTATCAAGATTCATATTGCAAAACAAAGATTTAATAGGGGACACATCAATAACTTTTAGATCTTCATCTTTATTTTCATAGAAATCCGGTTTAGCGACCATCTTATTAACTAAGGTAGCCTGATTATCCGATATTTCAGCTATCAACTTCTCAAGACGAGCAATTTGCGATCTCAAACAATCAAATTCTTTAGACATATCATCGAGCTCTTTATTCATATAACTCATAAAGCTTTTTTGGTCCTTCAGCTCGTTTCTGAAGAAATTATTATGCTCAAATTGCAAAACCATAAAACTCCTGACGTTGCTTTCGATCTCTTCTAATCTTTTAAGGTGAAGATCACCAAATCTAGGTAGAGCCATCGTGACGAACAAGCAATCCAACACACGAGCAAAGAAAAAGCAAGCGAAAAAGAGGCGAACGGAAAAGAGAGGGCGAATAAAACGACAAGGGTGAAGTGGGGGAGAGGAAAACGAGAGGCAAATGGCAAATAATGTAATGCGGGAGATAAGGGTTTGTGATGGGTACTTGGTATGTTGACTTTTGCGTAGACCACCCCGGCAACGGCGCCAGAAATCCTTCTTGCTACCTCTTGAGCACTGTGTTGGTTTTCCCTTGAAGAGGAAAGGGTGATGCAGCAAAGTAGCATAAGTATTTCCCTCAGTTTTTGAGAACCAAGGTATCAATCCAGTAGGAGGCTACGCGCGAGTCCCTCGTACCTACACAAAACAAATAACTCCTCGCAACCAACGCGATAAGGGGTTGTCAATCCCTTCACGGTCACTTACGAGAGTGAGATCTGATAGATATGATAGGATAATATTTTTGGTATTTTTATGATAAAGATGCAAAGTAAAATAAAAGCAAAGTAAAAAAAGCAAAGGAAATAACTAAGTGTTGGAAGATTGATATGATGAAGATAGACCCAGGGGCCATAGGTTTCACTAGTGGCTTCTCTCGAGAGCATACGTATTTTACGGTGGGTGAACGAATTACTGTTGAGCAATTGACAGAATTGAGCATAGTTATGAGAATATCTAGGTACGATCATGTATATAGGCATCACGTCCGAGACAAGTAGACCGACTCCTGCCTGCATCTACTACTATTACTCCACTCATCGACCGCTATCCAGCATGCATCTAGAGTATTAAGTTCATGAAAACAGAGTAACGCCTTAAGCAAGATGACATGATGTAGAGGGATAAATTCATGCAATATGATAAAATCCCCATCTTGTTATCCTCGATGACAACAATACAATGCGTGCCTTGCTGCCCCTACTGTCTCTGTGAAAGGACACCACAAGATTGAACCCAAAGCTAAGCACTTCTCCCATTGCCAGAAAGATCAATCTAGTAGGCCAAACCAAACTGATAATTCGAAGAGACTTGCAAAGATAACCAATCATACATAAAAGAATTCAGAAGATTCAAATATTGTTCATAGATAAACTTGATCATAAACCCACAATTCATCGGTCTCAACAAACACACCGCAAAAAGAAGATTACATCGAATAGATCTCCACGAGAGAGGGGGAGAACATTGTATTGAGATCCAAAAAGAGAGAAGAAGCCATCTAGCTACTAAGTATGGACCCGAAGGTCTGAGGTAAACTACTCACACTTCATCGGAGAGGCTATGGTGATGATGTAGAAGCCCTCCGTGATGGATGCCCCCTCCGGCGGAGCTCCGGAACAGGCCCCAAGATGGGATCTCGTGGGTACAGAAGGTTGCGGCGGTGGAATTAGGTTTTTGGCTCCGTCTCTGATCATGTGGGGGTACGTAGGTATATATAGGAGGAAGGAGTACGTCGGTGGAGCAACAGGGGGCCGACGAGGGTGGAGGGCGCATCCTGGGGGGGTGGGCGCCCCCCTACCGCGTGGCATCCTCTTTTGTTTCTTGACGTAGGGTCCAAGTCTCCTGGATCATATTCTTCCTAAAAATCACGTTCCCGAAGGATTCATTCCGTTTGGACTCCGTTTGATATTCCTTTTCTGCGAAACTCTGAAATAGGCAAAAAAAAACAGCAATTCTGGGCTGGGCCTTCGGTTAATAGGTTAGTCCCAAAAATAATATAAAAGTGAATAATAAAGCCCAATAATGCCCAAAACAGTAGATAATATAGCATGGAGCAATCAAAAATTATAGATACGTTGGAGACGTATCAGCCACCCTCGAGCCCACGGTCTCCAACACTACCGACCGCGTTGGGCCAGGGCTCGGGAGGCACCTCTATGGTGGCATGCAGATCTTTGTGAAGACATATTCAAGATCGGATGAGGATTAGAAGACAGCGATCCTCGGCAAGATCCTTGCCGAGGGGAACCACAAGACCGCCTGCAAGATCCTGCCGGGGACAACAGCGCCATGGTAAGGTCCTTGCAGGGCCATCTGGCAAGGCCCTCGCCAAGGGCGCCAGCATGGCCACCTCCAGGTCCGCACCAGCCAAGTCTCCACCGCCGTTCGCATGCGGCTGCCAGCCCAACCAGCTGGGCAGGCACTTGTGTGGCAACATGCAGCTCCCAGGCCAACTCAGCAAGCGCCTGCGTGGCAGCATGCAGATCTTCGTGGAGGCTCTACCACCGCGCCTCCTCAGCTGCCTGCCTGCCTACATGGCACCGCATGCACCACTGACCAAGACGCGTGTCGAAGCAAGGAGGAGCGGCGACGGACGGGACGGGCCTCGTTCCCATCCCCAATAAAGCAAGGGGACACCTAAGCGATGCATTAAATGCGTCTTGTCTTGTAATACGAGGGATAAGCTCATAGCACTGTACGCCTTTCCACCTCCTGTATGCCACTGTGGCAGCCCCTTTCGACTATAGAAGGAGGCCCATGGTGTACTGGAGAAGGATTCGGCTCTTTGGAACCACGCACCCACCATAGCTAGTTCGAGAGCTCAAGAACTCTCTGAAATACAGCCACCAAAGCAGGACTAGGGTTTTACGCATCCTCGCGGCCCAAACCCGGGTAAAAGATCCTCGTGCTGACTACTGATCCTGCTCTTCTTGCAACCCTGTGCCCCGGCAACCGTAGTAGGGATTCTTGTGATCCCATAGGTGTCGTTCCACACCGACATCTTTGGTGTGCCAGGTAGGAGCGCAATTGTGTGAATCTGGTCTAGTAGTTGTCTTAGCAGTTCTTCATCGCCATGGCTCCCAAGAAGGAGACGACCATGAGAAAAGGGCGCCGCGTGCGAATGCGAAGGACGCCAACGCGGCAACAGAAAAGCTAAGTCATTCAGAGCCTTGAGTTATTTCCTTTTATATATAAGGTTATCGTCCTCGGAGATCTTGCCTATGTATGAAAAACCTGCACCCAAAGGGGCCCTCCTGCAATTGGCAACGCCCTTGTTCTATTTCGAGTCCGCTCAACAGCTCAAGCGGCCGCGTCGAGAGTGGCAGGGTAGCCTTCCGCACATGGCAACGCTCTCGATTCTGGCTCGAGTCAAGCTCGACAGTTCGGGCGGCCACGCTAAGGGCGGTAAGGTGGTTCGCCCGGCAGCAAGCACACCCGGTAGGCCAATGGGGATCCGTCCCCAAGACGCTGCCCTGGATTTACGCGCCGGCAAACCTACCCAGTTAACGTAGGGTGGACATACAAAGGAAAATCGAAGAGGAAAATAACATGCATAATATTAAAAGTGCTGCAGAGTCATATTACATCAAATTGTTGCTGCGGTTCTAACTAAAGATAGCAATTGTCTTGGTTGCGAACCTGCAGCAGCGATAAGAAACGGGGTGCCTAATCCCGGCGCTGGCCCTCCACCCTCAGAATTCCGCCGACACGGCTGATGATGGGCTTGATGCGCTCCCTGAGCGGCGTGAGGTCAGTATCCTCCGGCAAGCTCTCCAGCGCGGCGTCGAAGTCGAGATCGGGGTACCAGTATACCACCTTGGTGAGAACC
Organism: Triticum aestivum; assembly: GCF_018294505.1. NCBI lineage: Eukaryota > Viridiplantae > Streptophyta > Magnoliopsida > Poales > Poaceae > Triticum > Triticum aestivum. The sequence continues at coordinate 271,771,960 of NC_057811.1, forward strand.
TTGGTCATGGCGCCCTGGCAAAGCCTTCGGGCCTCGTCGGCCAGCGAGGCCGCACGGTTGGCATGAAGCTGCTCCAGGGCCCCGAGAACACACTCGAAGAACAAGATCAGCTTGGCGTTGGTGGTCCCGCTGCGCTCTGGGGCGTACCTCATGTTTGGCATCCCCAGGGTAGCCAGCTGCGCGGATCCTGCCGGCAACGTCCTCGAGGTGGCCGATCCAGCGGTTCACGCCCTCCTCGAAATCCTTATGCTCGGCGGCCTCGTTCTTCTGCAGCTGCTTCTCGGTCTCCAACTCCTTGGCCAGGGCCCCCTCCCGGGCTTTGGCCTCCGTGAGCATCCCCTCGAGGCCCTCCAGCTTCAGCGTGAGGTCCTTGATGGACTTGTTGGCCTCGGATAGCTCCCCGGCCTTGCTAATGGTCGCGCCCTGCGCCTCCGTTAAGGTGCCGTTGAGCGTGTCCTTCTCCTGGGACAGCTTCAGGGCCTGCTCCTTCAGCTCGTCCCGCTCCACCTCCAACTCCTTCACCTTGCCGGCGTGAACCTGGGCCTGGGCATCGAGCGCCTCTTTGTGCCTCTGCAAGACCATCTTCTCCACCTCCCTGTCCTTGGCGCGGAGTTTGGCGTCGAGGTCCGCCTCGCGCTTAGCGAGGTCCTCCTCCTAGGAGTTCAGCGCGGCCTGGTGTTGAGTCCGGGCGGCCTCGGCTGCCGCGGCCAAGCCCTCCACCGTCTCTCGGGCCCTCTTGATGTCGGCCAGCTTCATGGTGAGCTCCACATCGCGCTTGGCCAGCTCGCCATGGGCGGTCTTCAGCTCCTTGTAAGCCTGGTGGAACCAGTCCTGCATCTAGGCAACGCGCTTCTGGAGGTCCGCCTCCGCCTTCTCCACCACCGCCATCCTGGACTTAGCCTTGTCCAGGTGGGCGCGGTTGAGCGCCTGGAGCTTCCGAAAGCTGGCGCCCATGGCGTGAAGGAGCCGCTCTTCCTGGCAGCCGTCACCACCGGCGCTCGGCTCGTCAACGATCTCAAGCCCGGCGGAGGCGAGCACCTCGTCGTCAAACACCCCCCCCCCTCGACGGGAGCCCTGGTGCTCGACGCGCCTGGGAGGTGGACGAAGAGATCGTCGCTTACCTTCAGGTACCTGCCGGAGCCAGAGGCAGCAGAGGAGGAAGGCTGGTCATCGGCCGAGAGCTTCTCGTCGTCCGCATCGACGTCGCTCCAATCGCCTCTACGGACCGGCGGCGCCCGGCGAACTTCGCAAAACGCCGGCGGGTTCTTCTCTTCGATCCAGCACCACCGGCCCCGCCATTCTTCCCACCTCTCCTTCATGGTGCCATCCGGGTACACTCCCTTGGACCTTGGGATCCAGGTGATGCAACCAGAAATGGCGCCCCCCGTTTGGATCCGAGGGAAGAAGTAATGGCGGAAGAGCACCGTGTTGGGGTGCACCCCGGCGAAACCTTCGCAGAGGTGCGCGAAAAGGGCCATGCACGCCACGGCATTCGGGGTGAAATCCAATAGGCGGAAGCCAAAGTTGTGCATGATGTCACTGAAGAAATCGGAGAAGGGAGGACAAAGCCCGCAGGAGAAATAGTCGACAAAGAAGGGGTACCGATTTGGGGCAGCCTCGGCGCAGTTGGCGGGGATGACGCACGTGGCTGGGTGCCCCGTCTTTTCTCCCCCCAGCGCACTCTCCGGCGGCTCTGATGCTCCTGCATCCTTGGCCACTACCTTGCCCTTGGTGGATTTTGGCGCCATGGCGGTTGGGGGAAGGGGGCATGAGGTAGAGGACGGCAGGAACGTGACGGTGGCAAACAAGAGCGAAGCTTAGGGAAGAAGAGGAAGACGAATGGAGGCTTTTGAGATTGGGATTGCGCGGAGGGTAAAAGGAACAGTGCGCTCGCGGTTATCCCTTTTTATGGGGAAGGTGCAGGTCGCGCTGCCCATTTACTGCGATGTGACTTATGCGTGCGGGGACCGCCCCATGCATGCCGCCCACGTCACGCGCACCCCTCCACGTCGCGCATTCGACGTGGGTCGTGGGAAGCGCAGCACACGAAAAGTTTTACCGCGGTAAAAACCGCCCAGCCTGCCCGCGCACCGTTTTGGGCCTGGCCCAACAACGTGTCGCGCTTATGTGTGGCCCAGGCCCGGGGGCTCCTGTCGGTGTACAAAAGAAGGGGCGCACCATTGTACCCCTTTACCTGTGCACGGACAGTCGGAGCCGCGCCCACGGCCGCACCAAGCAGAACACGGGAGGTGAACTAAGGCTAAACCGAAGCCCAATACAGCCAGAGCAACGCCAAGACCAAGAACGCAAAGAAGCTGAGGGGCAGAGCAGTTTCCCCCGGCAAGACCCTTGCCGGGGACGGCCTCAGCAGCCCCGGCAAGACCCTTGCCGGGGCAGCGCGCCCAAACACCGACAGAGCAAGCCACCCTCAAGCCCACGGTCTCCAACACTTTCGATCGCGTTGGGCCAGGGCTCGGGAGGCACCTCTGTGGTGGCATGCAGATCTTTGTGAAGACATATTCAAGATCAGATGAGGATTAGAAGATAGCGATCCTCGGCAATATCCTTGCCGAGGGGAACCACAAGACCCCCGGCAAGATCCTTGCCGGGGACAACAGCGCGCCACGGCAAGGTCCTTGCCGGGCCACCCGACAAGGCCCTCGCCAAGGGCGCCAGCAGGGCCACCTCCAGGCCCGCACCAGCTAAGTCTCCACTGCTATTCGCATGCAGCTGCCAGCCCAACCAGCTGGGCAGGCACCTGCATGGCAACATGCAGCTCCCTGGCCAACTCAGCAAGCGCCTCCGTGGCGGCATGCAGATCTTTGTGGAGGCTCTACCACCGCGCCACCTCAGCTGCCTGCCTGCCTACATGGCACCGCATACATCACTGACAAAGACGCGTGTCGAAGCAAGGAGAAGCGGCGATGGACGGGACGGGCCTGGTTCCCGTCCCCAATAAAGCAAGGGGACACCTAAGCGATGCATTAAATGTGTCTTGTCCTGTAATACGAGGGATAAGCTCATAGGACTGTACACCTTTCCACCTCCTGTATGCCACTATGGCAGCCCCTTTCGACTATAAAAGGAGGCCCATGGCGTACTGGAGAAGGATTCGGCTCTTTGGAACCACGCACCCACCATAGCTAGTTCGAGAGCTCAAGAACTCTCTGAAATACAGCCACCAAAGCAGGACTAGGGTTTTACGCATCCTCGCGGCCCGAACCTGGGTAAACGATCCTCGTGCTGACTACTGATCCTGCTCTTCTTGCAACCCCACGTCCCGGCAACCGTAGTAGGGATTCTTGTGAACCCATAGGTGTCGTTCCACACCGACACCGCGCTTCGTGTCTAGCTCCGCCGCGAGCACGGCCACCCCCCTGCGCTTCACGTCCTTGGCCTTGGCTTTCTTCTCCTCTGGGTCAGTAGCAGGGAGCTCGAGGAGGGAAAGGTGCCCTTCCTCAACTCTTGCGCACTTGGTCGCCATGTTGAACATCTCCAGAGCCGTGCATAGCTCCTCGTGGATGGTGAGCTCCTCCTTCATCTTGACGTCGCGGACACCATCGGAAAACACTGAAATGATGGCCTCATCCATCACCTTGGGGATTTTGAGGCGAACGCTGTTGAAGCGGTGGATGTACTTCTGCAAGGTCTCTCCTGGCTACTGCATGATGCGGCACAGGTCAGCCACGGCCGGAGGGCAGTCGTGAGTGCCCTGGAAGTTGGCGACGAAGCGGTCGCGCATCTCACCCCTGGAAGAGATCGACCCCGGGGGCAAGTTCAGGAGCCACGAGCGAGCGCCATCCTTGAGAACCATGGGGAACCAGTTCGCCATGACTTTCTCGTCGCCGTTGGCTGCCTCGATGCTCAGCTCGTAGAGCTGCAAGAACTCCGCAGGGTCAGGGGTGCCGTCATAGAGAGGAGGTAGGTCTGGCTTGAATTTCCAGGCCAGACGACGCTACGCAGCTCTGGAGTAAAGGCGCGGCAGCCTGCTGTGGCCACCGGGGCCCTTTGTAGAGGCGGAGCCTGCTCTTGATGCCCGGGCACCGCCGCCGCGGGTGGTACGCGGTCTTGTCGCGGTGGCGCTGGGAGCGCAGGAGCATTTTCTTGCGGCCAGAGAACTTCTTGGCAGCTTCCTTGTTCTCGCGCGGGCGCCCGACGCGGTGGGTCGTGCCAAGGGGCCGCGCGTGTTGGCTCCAGGGCGACGTCTTGGTGCGGAGGTGGCGGAGGCGCTCCGTGGGCTACATCACCCGCGGATGGAGGAGGGTGAGGTAGCGAGAGAGACGGGACAGGTGAGCCCCCGGCGGCGCTGACGAGCTCGGCGATGTGGTCCAGCCAGTCCTCGTAGAGGTCGTCGACCGGGCTGTAGCGCAGGAGCTCGCGTGCTATGAGCAACGCGGCATGCGCGTCCGTGGGCACGCGATGAGCGTGGGACGATAAGCCGGCCAGAGCCAGCGACGGGGTAGCGGTGCGGCATGCCTGCTGCTCATTTCCCGCCGGGCCGGTGGCGGCGTTGGCGGCAGGTGATAGAGAATGACGGGGAGGCCTGCCAACAGGGGCCGTCTAAGCCATGTGGGCGGCTAGTGCGGCCCGGCGCGAGCTTGGCGCGCATCTGCCATGGGCGTGGTGGAGCGGTGGAGCGTGGATCGATGAAAGGAAAGCTTCAGTCCACCCCTTCCTGGTGCGCCAAATGTCGGATTTTGGGTCTGGCAAAACCCTTAAGGTTCGAACTCTAGGGTGCGCGCGAAGATCTCTCCCTCCCCCTAGCCCGCTCACTCACCACGATCTCAAAGCTCAGCACGTCGAACTCGAAGAACAGGGGACACAAGAGTTTATACTGGTTCAGGCCACTGATGTGGTGTAATACCCTACTCCAGTGTGGTGTGGTGGATTGCCTTCTAGGCTAAGGATGAACAAGTACAAGGGAACAACAACCTCCTGAGGAGAGGTGTTCTTGGCTCGATGAGCTTGTGTGGTTGAGGGTGATCTAAATGATCCGTCCCCTTGCTAAGGTGGTGGCTAGTCCTATTTATAGAGGCCCTGGTCCTCTCCCCAAATGTTAGGCGGGAAGGGATCCCACAACGGCCAATTTGAAGGGGGAAAACTAGTACAAGCTATCCTGACAAAAGGTGGTCTTCGCCTGCTAAAGGGTCTGATGGTGATGCCGTCGTGGGCTCCGCGATGACCTCTGTCCTGCCGTCCTGCTGGTCTTGGTCTCGTTGCACCGATATGGAAACCTTTGCCTGATGCCTCGGGACTCCTCGCCTGTGCTTGCCCCTTTAGCACCAAAGAGGCAATGGGTACTCTGCGCCCGCTGGCGCCCACCTGGCCTTGGTCGTCATGGCTCACGAGGTGCCCCTCGCCTTGATCTCTCTGCTCCTCGCAAGCCAGCCTAGTGAGGCCGCCCCTGAGGAGGTCTTGTGTCGTCCGCCTCGCGGGGCTCGGCCCCTCGCGAGGGTCTTAAGTGTTTGCTGGTGAAGATGGTTCGTACCAGGCCGCTGGAGGAGCCACGCCGTGGTCCGCAGGCAGGCATGTCTAGGGACCCCCGTTCCCAGAATGCCGACACACCCCCACACGGTTGGTCCGCCACGCCGCTAGGCCAACTCCAGCGCATGCAGCTCGGGCGCGCGCTTGCTCAGCCCCCTTTCCCTCGACGCCCCAGCGCTACCCAACCACGGCTGCGTGTTTTGAGCACCTGGCGGCCGGCTTTGGAGCGGATCTGATCGGGCTTGAGCTTGCCCGGCTGTGGGAGGCCGCTCCGCGCCATGGACTGGTCGGGCACTGGGCCAGAAGGCCCAGGCAAGGCCGCAAGGCCGCATGCAGGTACTATCTCCTCCTCTAGCCGCTCCGATCAACACCGTCGGCGGTCCGCCAGCAGATACATGAATGGTTGTCGGCCGGGCTCGGTGCTGGCCCAAAAGCTCGTCGGCGCACCGTTGGCACTCATTACGTGCGATGACTGCCGAAAGAAGGTCTTGCGGCGCGTGTATACAATGCCAGAACATCCCGGATGGGTGTTCATCAAGTGCTCAACCGATGGGGTATGTGCTACTTTAGCTTCGGTTGTGCTCTCGGATTAGACTAGTTGTGCTAACTGGAAAATTGTGTAGTATGGACGCAAGTTTTGGTATTGGGAAGAAGAGTACATCGATATAGTGATAGAGCGCAATTTACTAGATGTTGTAGCACTTCTAGCTAGCATAGAAGCTAGAGATGAGACTAGTGCACTTGTTGATAGAATAGAGGCTAGACATGAGACTAGAAACGAGTAAGCAACGTCTACTTCTTTACACTCGAAGAAGAAAGAAGCATGCAAGATCGAGCCTCCGCAGATCAACAATGAATGCATCGAGAAGGCACTAATCCAACTTACAGGAGCAGTTATGGAAGTTGGATATCTTCTAAAATGTATTCTTGTGGTTCTTGTTTTCTTTGTTCTTGCTTTTCTAGTCAAATTTTGGTGATGTATTTCCACGTACCAAAAATCAATGATGAAAAAAAGATATGTGTTTGCAAAGAAAAATGTACGCGGCCGGGATGCGTCCGCGCGTTGGGCGCACGGCCACCGCATCCGAGGAATGGCCTCGACATGACCCCATTGCCCTACCCAAACGGACAGAATCCGGGCAAAACGGAGGTCCGTTTGGGGTTGTGCATTGGAGTTGGCCTTACAAGTGGGACCGCAGTTGAGGAAACCGACTATCGTCAAACCCCCACCTCGCCCGTCGCGCGATGGCTGAGTTAGAGAAACAAGGAGGTTGAAGAGATAGCTGTAGCACGGACTCCAAGAAATATGGTGTCAGATGGAAGTTGTGCTGGTGGTGTGTGCCGTACTCCTGGATGTGATTGCTTGTTCAGACCCATGCCACCCTACTATATATCGAGGATTCGAGGTGCTGGTTACGTACAATGAACACAATAACATATGGCCCACCTCACACTGCGGCCAAATTTCCTGGAGTCTGTTGTCGGCGTTCTGGGACTGGGGGTGCCCAGACTTGCCTGCCTGTGGCCCGAAGCGTGGCTCCACCAACGGCCTTGTACGACCCAGCTTCAGCAGCAACAACTCAAGACCCACGCGACGGGCCAAGCCTCGCGAGGCGGACGACACCAAGACCTCCCTAGGGGCAGTCTCACTAGGCTGGCTCCCGAGGAGCGGATATATCTATGCAGGGGGCACCTCGCTAGGTTCACATGACATAAGCCGTGACGACCAAGGCAAGGCGGGCGCCAGCAGGCGCAGTGCACCAGTTTCCTCTTTGGTGCTAAAAAGGCAAGCACAAGCGAGGAGTCCCGAGGCATCAGGCAAAGGTTTCCATATCGGTGCAACAAGACCAAGACCGCCAGGACGGCAGGACGGAGGTCATCGAGGAGCCTACAGCAGTGTCACCACTAGAGCCTTTGGCACCATTTGCCGGAACCCGTAATCCGACATCCGTGCTAGGTTAAAAAGTGTTCTTTCTGAGGGTGGGTGGCTGGTCTCAAGTTTAAAACTTGTTGCGTATACGTAGACGTAGAGATAGTGCAGCAGTTTTGGAAGTTTGAACCCAAACATCAGAATGCAATTTATACGGGACTCATCCGAGGACCTAGGATGGTGGGATTCGCAACTACAGTAAAAACACCCGCCCGACGCGTGAAGCATGTGAAGGTAGTACAAATAGTAGTACTATTGTTGGTTGGACTCATCCGATAACCTGTTGCAATGCACGTACAATTATGTATTCGGAAAATATATTTTCGCCTCGTCGCAGCACCCACTCAGAGAAGCGACTCGAAAGCCATTCATAAATTTAGTAAGTTTATCACAGGCATATCATTTTATTTCATACAACAGGTCATGAACCCACAACGACAACGAGGATACATTATAAATACTAAAGTTTTCATCACACAACAAATTGCAAGCAATGAAATGAACTTCAGCTCAACCACTCGTCGGCGTTGGAAATGCTTGCTTTGAACGAGATGTGATTCTCTGGGAAGGGCCAGCTACTGTCAATCTCGAGACCAACGCAGGACTGATCATCCAGGGTGAAGCGCCCTATGTCAGGACCCATATTGGGATGGTAGGGAAGCATAGCAATGTCCGAGGTATATATAGAGTTGCTTCTCAAAAATGGTAATAACGTTGTGTCAACAGCAGCTGGATCGCCTTTCACCATCATTGGATAGTTTTGTCCAAGGAAGAGCGAGTTTACTCCAAGACTTTCAATACTGAACCAGGGAGAAGGTGTTGGCGCTAGTACACTAGTATCCATCCCGAATACCCTGCAATGGATGATGGAATAGGTCCTGAGAGTGCGACCATGCGAGACAACACCTGCCTCCTTAATAACATCAGAAGTGCCCTGTATACAGACAAGAAGAGGTGATCCATCGGAATAAGTTGCCAGGCGCCACTGGGTATATGGGTCCTGCTCGTCCTCATGCTCATGATCATCAGCATCGTCATCTCCCCCTTGGTTATAAATTTTTTCAAGTACAGGTGGTGGATTGTTCACATGACCTTGGAAACACAAGAAGGTTAATTAGTAAAGGGAAACTAACTAATCTGCATGCATGTGGATGAAACAATTATAATTAAGGTGGAAGACAAACGTACCGAAAGCATCAAGATTCCATGCAAAAACAGTGCCATGAGTGGTGCCAGCAAACACAAGACCCTCGTATTGAATTGCATCACAGTACTCATCCGTGTACAGAAATTGATATTTGAGCAATATCCATCGAGGCATGGAAGTAAGGACGGCAACAAGCTTGTCGAAGATGGCAACAACTTCATAGTTCGTGTAATCCCAAGAAAGTTTGGAAACTCGACAAATTGCTATCTTCCGTAGACGACAGTTGAGGGAGTCCTGGACTAAGGGGTCCTCGGTCGTCCGGCTTGTTGGACATGGGCCGGACTGATGGGCTATGAAGATACAAGACCGAATACTCTCACCCATGCCCGGATGGGACTCTCCTTGGCGTGGGAGGAAAGCTTGGCGTCTGGATATGAAGATTCCTTTCTCTGTAACCGACTTTGTATAACCCTAGTCCCCTCCGGTGTCTATATAAACCGGAGGGCTTAGTCCGTAGAGACAAGAATAATCATAGTCATACAGGCTAGACTTCTAGGGTTTTAGCCATTACGATCTCGAGGTAGATCAACTCTTGTAATACTCATATTCATCAAGATCAATCAAGCAGGAAGTAGGGTATTACCTCCATAGAGAGGGCCCGAACCTGGGTAAACATCGTGTCCCCCGTCTCCTGTTACCATCAACCTTAGACGCACAGTTCGGGACCCCCTACCCGAGATCCGCCGGTTTTGACACCGACATTGGTGCTTTCATTGAGAGTTCCGCTGTGACGTCGAAGACAGGACTGATGGCCCGCCTTGTTATCAAGGACAGTATCACCTCCGGAGGTGCCCTGGCCTCAGACCAAACCCTCCGGCTGGGCGGCTTTACCATGACCGCCCCTACGGCCGTTAAGCCAACGATGACTTCTCGGGTCATTGAAAACCACCTCCATGTTAGTTCCGAATACTCCAAACGGATGGATCCGATGGAGTTGTCATCTTTAAACAGACTCCTAGATCGCATCGCCGCTTTGGGGGTAGCTACAGACTACGAGTGGATTGGGCTTAAACCTGATCGAAGAGAAATCAAATCTCCGCCGATCACCCATCAGATAGCGGTAGTAGAGGAGCAAAACGGCAACTCTTCCTCTATATTGAGGACGAACTATGTCCGGATTTCTGAGCTCAAAGAGCCGGACACCTGCCCGCCGAGCGACGTGCCCTGTCCTCCGAACCTAGAATCGGATGATGGGCCGAAAAATCAGTTGATATCCCGGAGACCGAACGGTTACGTTCGGAGATTTCCCAAACTCCGAATCCCCAATTGGGCCAGTGCTCGGATTTAAAGCCACCCACCCACCCGGATATACGCGATCTCATGTACATACGGCAGCAGCCTCAGGAAATAGTCCATTACTTTTGGGCCAAATACCTCCTTGTCAAAGACAAGACTAAAGATTGCCGCGACGAAGACATGATCTCAGCATTCTGCAATAATTGCACGGACGTAGGACTCCTTAACGCAATCAATCGCCGTCGCATATTACACTTCGCTGACTTGGCAACCATCGTACAGAAGTACAGCACAACGGAAAGCGCCTGGAAAACTCAGGTAACTCTCTGGGAACCACCGGTTTCCACTCAAACCTTCGTCTGGGCAAAAAGGATGCACCCTCGCGGCGCACCAGAACCAATAGTAAAGGATTCTAAGCACATCACGGGGCGCGAAACCGTTCTGGAGGGATGGCTCGATAGGCCATGCAAAATACACACAACACGGGACACCATACCAACCCACAACCTTAGAGCATGTTGGATACTCCGGCAAGTGGCCAAGAGCAGCGAGGATATCCTCACCAAAAATACCCCAGAACAACACCCCCAGGAAGATGACAACCCCAGCATATTGACAGTCTTCGAGATTTTTGCTTCAAACAATCAGCGTAAAAGGGCTTTCCGCGACCTCGCCGAAGTCTGCCAAGTCGCAGCAATAAACCCCTGGAACGACATGGCCATAACTTTCAAGGCCAGTGACGAACCAAAATTCCGGACAGTCCGGGCATCAGCCGCCTTGGTCCTCAATCCAATTGTGGACAGTTTTCGGCTCACCAAAGTGCTCATGGACGGTGGCAGCGGATTAAACCTCATCTATGAGGATACGCTCAGTAAAATGGAAATAGACAGGAGCCGCATCGAGCAAAGTAGCACGACCTTCTGGGGAATCATTCCCAGTCGAGAGGCGCGATGTGCGGAAAAAATCACGCTCGACATGGTATTCGGGACGCCAGAGAATTATCGGTCCGAAGAGATAACCTTCCAAGTGGCCCCTTTTAACAGCGGATATCACACCCTATTGGGGCGAGATGCATTTACACGCTTCCAAGCTATACCTCATTACGGGTACATGAAGCTCAAGATGCCCGAGCCCAATGGTATCATCACTCTTGCCAGTGATCCGGACATAGCACTCCGCGCCGAAAATAAAACCGCATCCCTAGCCCTCGATGCATGGTCTGAAGCCCTCGCGGCCGAAGAGCTAACAGCGCTGCGCTCCACTGTGGATAGGGATGACGTAATCCTGGACAAGCGACCCAAATCCACCTCCTTTAAACCAGCAGATGAAATAGTCAAATTTCAAGTCCACCCGACGGACCCCAAGAAGACAGCATCCATCGGGGCACAACTCGACCCAACGGTCGATGCCGCGCTACGAGAGTTCCTGCATGAGAACTGGGACTTATTCGCCTGGCACCCTTCTGATATGCCAGGAATCCCACGCAGGTTGGCCGAACACAGCCTCAATATGTTGAAGGGATATAAACCAGTCACGAAAACACTACGGCGTTTTTCCGAACCCAAACGACAAGATATGGGAGAGGAGCTAGCCAAGTTAATCAAGGCCGGATTCATTAGACAAATAAAAGACCCGGGCTGGCTAGCAAACCTGGTGATGGTGCCAAAGAAGGATAAATCCTAGCGCCTATGCGTCGATTTCAAAGACCTCAACAAGGCATGCCCTAAGGATCCCTTCCCCCTCCCTCACATCGACCAGATTATTGATGCAACCGTAGGACACGACTCACTGTGTTTCCTCGAAGCATACTCCGGATACCATCAAATCAAGATGAAGGAGTCTGATCAAGCCGCAACGGCATTCATTACCCCATACGGGCCTTCTGCTTCAACACTATGCCTTTAGGCTCAAAACCGCTGGCGCCACCTACCAGTGCATGATTCAAACATGTCTGGAGAAACAAATCGGCAAGACAGTTGAAGCATACATGGATAACGCAGTCATCAAGAGTAGGCACCTTGAGTGACTAATAGACGACTTACGTCTCACATTCGGCAACCTCCGTACATATGACATCAAGCTTAATCCGAAAAAGTGTGTTTTTGGCGTTCCCGCTGGAAAACTGATGGGCTTCATCGTTTCCAATAGAGCAATTGAGGCCAATCCAGCCAAAATCCGGGCTCTGTCACAATTGGCTATACCAACTGACCTTAAACAGGTCCAAAAACTAGCCGGATGCGTGGCAGCTTTAAGACGCTTTATCTCCAGATTAGGAGAAAAAACATTGCCACTGTATCGCCTTCTCCGACGCACTGACCACTTCGAATGGACGGATGCGGCAACGGCCGGACTGGAAGAAATACAGGCTCTTTTAGCGAGCAACCCAATCCTGGCCACACCAAACGCCGGTGAACCCATGTTATTATACATATCGGTAACACACCAGGTCGTGAGTGCGGTGCTCGTCGTTGAACGAGACGAGGACAGACACAAATGCCGGTCTATTGCGTATCCACTGTCCTCACACCATGCAAGTCCCGGTACCCTCATCACCAAAAAATAGCATATGCGGTCTTCATGGCATCCCGGAAGCTACGACACTACTTTCCAGAGTGCTCAATCACGGTGGCCTCCGAAGTACCACTTAATGACATAATAAACAACCGCTATGCCACGAGCCGGATTGCCAAGTGGGCCATTGAGCTCCTTCAATTCGACATAACATACAAACCGTGCCGAGCCGTTAAATTCCAAGTACTGGCTGACTTCGTCGACCGAATGGACAGAGGCCGAACTCCCTAAAGAGTACGACACATATTCCAACTGGGTTATGCACTTCGATGGCTCCAAAATGCTGACGGGATTAGGGGCGGGTGTTGTCTTAACGTCCCCCACTGGAGATGCAGTTCAGTACGTACTTCAAATATTATACACAGACTCCAACAATGCAGCTGAATACGAGGCCTTATTGCATGGTCTTCGGATGGCTGTCTCCATGGGCATACAATGCCTGGAAGTGCGCGGGGACTCAAACGTTGCAATATCTCAAGTAAATGGAGACTTCGATGCCAAAGATCCGAAGATGGCGGCTTACCATAACGCCGTTCTCAAAATGTCGGCTCGGTTCGAGGGGCTCGAGTTTCATCATGTGGCTCGAGAAAGTAATCAAGCGGCGAACGTCCTTGCTCGCATCGGCGCCAAGCGCGACCCCGTCCCACCTAACATCTTTTTGGAAACACTCTTCAGGCCATCCATGGTGTGGCAAGGGGAGAGCGGCAACACCAGCCGGATCCGACTATGACCCCAGATTATGAACAAACCGATATCATCGGGGGCTCAGCCAGCGAAATAACACCGCCGGCCCATCTTGTCATGTCAGTCATTGCCCCATGGACCGAACCCTTCCTGGCCTACCTTAATAGGCGAGAACTCCCTGAGGATCAGAATGAGGCTCACCGCATTGTCCGGCGCTCGAAAGCCTACAAGGTTCACGACGGAGAACTCTACAAGAAAAGCGCTATCGGAGTACTTCAAAGTTGTATCTCCGAGGAAGAGGGGCGGCAGCTATTGGCTGAAATTTATGCCGGTCTCGGTGGTTACCACGCCGCGGCTCGGGCCCTTGTAAGCAAGGCCTTCCGTACAGGTTTCTATTGGCCGACGGCCCGAGCAGATGCACATGGCCTTGTCCAGCACTGCGTCAGATGCCAGCTTTTTGCCAACCAAAGCCATATGCCACCCACCGCTCTACAAACAATCCCCATCACTTGGCCTTTCATGGTCTGGGTGCTTGATATGGTCGGACCCCTTAAAGGAGGAAGCCATAAGAAAAAATATCTGCTGGTCATGGTGGATAAATTCACTAACTGGATAGAGGCCAAACCAGTTAAAATGGCAGAAGCTGGACCAGTGATAGACTTCATATCTGGTGTTGTGCACCGTTATGGTGTTCCACACAGCATCATCACCGATAACAGCTCCAATTTCACAGCAGATGAGGTGAAAACCTGGTGTGCTAATCTGGGCATCAAGCTCTTCGCCGCCGCGGCCCGAAGGCGGGTGGTGCTGTCGTGGCCGCCACCCCACTGCCGGCCACCGTGGCCATCACCCGCTCCACCACCGCGGCCCGAAGGAGAGAGGTGGTGGTCGTGGCCGCCACCCCGTCGTCGGTCGCCGTGCCCGCCAGCCCACCGTCGACCGCTGGGGTCATCACCCACTCCGCCACCGCCGCCCGAAGGCGGGAGGCGGAGGTGGATGCCCGCACGTGCGTCAGCGACCTTGCGCGCTACACCAAGTTCCTGCGGGAGGAGGAGGAGCGCCTCGTCGAGCATGCAAAGAGCCTTACCGCCGTCGTGGCCGCGGCACCACGCCGCGTCAGAGGCAAGGAATCAGGAGATCTACGAGGAGAACCACCGCTTCGAGAGGGGTCGTCTGGAGCGGCAGAAGGCATTCGAGGTGAGCGTCGCTGAAGCTGCAACAGCGGCATGCACCGTATTGCGGTTGCCCAGCTCGTCGGTAGGCTCCTCCTCCTCCACCTCTTACTGAGCGCGCTCGGCAGAGGAGAGGTAGCCGGAAGTAGTACAAAGCCCCTCCGCAGTAGTCGTAGTGGTTGTAGTAGTAGTAGTATTTAGGGGCTATTTTGTTCAGTTCATCTGACTATAGATGTGGTGGAACTGTACAACATACTTAAAATTAGCTTATAGTTGAACTAGTTATTTCAGTACATGGTTGGCAACAATTGGGGAAAAGTTTGGTCGATTCAGCTGTCGAGTTGAACTGTTTGTATAAATTAAGAACGACTGCTTAATCTATGAATGAAATCTATGCTTAATTACTGAATTTTAGTTGCAAAAATTAGATACTGCTAGTGATTTGTAGCTTCATATTTTGACAAATCGCAGTGTTACAAGGTTGACAAATGGCAATGTTACTATATCAACAAATGTCAATCTTTCCAGTTTGACAAATGGTAACATACCCAATATGGCAGATGCAAATCACACCAAATTGTTGTAAGTGGTTGCACATGGGTCATCCAAAATAACCGTTTGCGTTGAAGAGATGCACAAATCTTTCTCTCACTTTGCATCATGTTGTCCCAGGGTCGATAAGCAGCTGTCCGCACGACACCTCCTACAGCCATTAAAACCAAGACACCTGGCGTCACGTGAATGGTTAACAGAATGCACACGGTTTGAATTATACAAACGTTTGAGATATTAAAGTGGCAACTATTTTTTCAAAATGCTTTTGTTGGCTGCCATTATTCGAGTGCGCATTCTCTCAAAATGGACACGAAAAACACCACAGCATGTCGGGTGCCATTCCATTATAGCATTCCAAGTTTCATGAATTTCAGACGAGTTTTGGATTTACTAGAATTTAAAAATAAAGTTTCTCAATGATTTGCCGGCAGTCAACGGTGCCCTGGTGTTTGAAATTCATTCCCATTTCTTGCATGGGACCTAAGCATCCACCCAAGGACACATATTTGATTTTTCAACCAAATTATATAAACCAGAGCATGTGCATGTAGTTCAAATTTGAATTATGCACATAAATGCATTGAAAACTCAGTTAATGCATAAAAATGTCCAAACGAACCCCGAAAAATCACAAAAATTGACACAACACTCCTGTTGTATTATGTTGACACGAGAAAAAAATTGAAAGCAAAAAGAGGCAATGGATATCGTCTCATCCCCAAAGGTAGGACGTTCCCTACTAAAACCATCATGCTTGTTGTGAGAAGCATATACCCAAACCTGCCCCAAATGGGACAAAAAAATTACCACGGCATGTTGATGCCGCTCTATGATAGCATGCCAAGTTTCATGAATTTCAGACGAGTTTTGGATTTACTAGAATTTAAGAACCAGGCATCTCAATGTTTTGCCGGCAATCAACAGTGCCCTGGTGTTTGAAATTCATTCCCATTTCTTGCATGGGACCTAAGCATGCACCCAAGGACACAGATTTGATTTTTGAAAAAAAATTATATGCATGAGAGCATGTGCATGTAGTTCAAATTTGAATTATGCACATAAATGCATTCAAAACTCAGTTAATGCATAAAAATGTCCAAACGAACCCCGAAAAATCACAAAAATTGACACAACACTCCTGTTGTTCTATGTTGACACGAGAAAAAAATTTGAAAGCAATAAGAGGCAATGGATATCGTTTTGTCCCCAAAGGTGGGACGTTCGCTACTGAAACCATCATGCTTGTTGTGAGAAGCTCTGGTTTCTGAGAAGCATATACCCAAACCTGCCCCCAAATGGGACAAAAAATTTACCACGACTTGTGATGCCGCTCCATGATAGCATGCCAAGTTTCATGAAATTCAAACAGGTTTTGGATTTACTAGAATTTGAAAACTAGGCATCTCAATGTTTTGCCAGCAATCAACGGTGCCCCGGTGTTCGAAATTCATTCCCATTTCTTGCATGGGACCTAAGCATGCACCCAAGGACACAGATTTGATTTTTCAAACAATTTATATGCACTGGAGCATGTGCATGTAGTTCAAATTTGAAGTATGCACATAAATGCATTGAAAACTCAGTTAATGCATAAAAATGTCCAAACGAACCCCGAAAAATCACAAAAATTGACACAACACTCCTGTTGTTCTATGTTGACATGAGAAGAAAATTGGAAGCAATAAGAGGCAATGGATATTGTTTCGTCCCCAAAGGTGGGATGTTCCCGACCGAAACCATCATGCTTGTTGTGAGAAGCTCTGGTTTGTGAGAAGCATATACCCAAACCTGCCCCAAATGGGACAGAAATTTTACCACGGCATGTTGATGCCACTCCATGATAGCACGCCAAGTTTCATGAATTTCAGAGGAGTTTTGGATTTACTAGAATTTAAAAACCAGGTATCTGAATGTTTTGCCGGCAATCAACGGTGCCCTGGTGTTTGAAATTCAATCCCATTTCTTGCATGGGACCTAAGCATGCACCCAAGGACACAGATTTGATTTTTCAACCAATTTATATGCACTAGTGCATGTGCATGTAGTTCAAATTTGAATTATGCACATAAATGCATTGAAAACTCAGTTAAAGCATAAAAATGTCCAAACGAACCCCGAAAAATCACAAAAATTGACACAACACTCATGTTGTTCTATGTTGACACGAGAAAAAAATTGAAAGCAATAAGAGGCAATGGATATCGTGTCGTCCCCAAAGGTGGGATGTTCCCTACCGAAACCATCATGCTTGTTGTGAGAAGCTCTGGTTTCTGAGAAGCATACACCCAAACCTGCCCCCAAATGGGACAAAAAATTTCCCACGGCTTGTTGATGCCGCTCCATGATAAGATGCCAAGTTTCATGAATTTCAGACGAGTTTTAGATTTACTAGAATTTAAAAACCAGGCATCTCAATGTTTTGCCGACAATCAACGTTGCCCTAGTGTTCGAAATTGATTCCCATTTCTTGCATGGGACCTAAGCATGCACCCAAGGACACGGATTTGATTTTTCAACCAATTTATATGCACTGGAGCATGTGCATGTAGTTCAAATTTGAATTTTGCACATAAATGCATTGAAAACTCAGTTAATGCATAAAAATGTCCAAACGAACCCCGAAAATCACAAAAATTGACACAACACTCCTGTTGTTCTATGTTGACAGGAGAAAAAATTTGGAAGCAGTAAGAGGCAATGGATATCGTTTCGTCCCCAAAGGTGGGACGTTCCCTACCGAAACCATCATGCTTGTTGTGAGAAGCTCTGGTTTGTGAGAAGCATATACCCAAACCTGCCCCAAATGGGACATAAATTTTAGCACGACATGTTGATGCCGCTCCATGATAGCATGCCAAGTTTCATGAACTTCAGACAAGTTTTGGATTTACTAGAATTTAAAAACCAGGTATCTCAATGTTTGTGGCCGAGTGATGGTGGCAGGGTGTTTGACATTCATTCCCATTTCCTGCATGGGACCTAAGTAGGCAACCAAGGACACATATTTGAATTTTCAACTAATTTATATGCATTAGAGCATGTGCCTGTAGTTCAAATTTGAATTATGCACATGAATGCACAGAAAACTCAGTTAATGTATAAAAATATCTAGACGAACCCCGAAAAATCCCAAAAATTGACACAACACTCCTGTTGTTCTATGTTGACACTAGGAAAAAAATTGAAATCGAGAAGAGGCAACGGATACCGTTTCGTCCAGAAAGGTGAAACGTTCCCTACCGAAACCATCACACTTGTTGTGAGAAGCTCTAGTTTATGAGAAGCTTATACCCAACCCTGCCCCAAATGGGACAAAAAAATTACTATGTCATGTTGATGCCGCTCCATGATAGCATGCCAAGTTTCATAAATTTCAGACAAATTTTGGATTTACTAGAATTACAAAAGAAAGTATGTCGACGTTTGCCGGAGAGCCACGGTGCTGTGGTGTTCGAATTTCATCCCCATTTCTTGCATGGGAGATAAGCATAAACCCATGGACACATATATGATTTTACAACCCATGTTGGTGCACCGGAGCATGTGCATGTAGTTTAATTTTGAATTGTGCACCTGAAATGGCTAGAAAACCAATTTAATGTATTAAATGTTCAAAGGAACCCTGAATAATTCCAATTCTTTTACGATACACATATAGTTGCATGTTCACTCCAGAGAAAAGGTCTAGCAATTCAAACACCGCCCATTGCCGATGTGACCCTATTATGTAATGCAAATCAAGATGAAAAATCAACTAGATCGCACACTGTTTATTATCACCAACCGTGTGAGATGCAGCACAAAATATCCTGGAGCACCGTCGGTGTATAGTTCGCCTATCGCTTACGTGAGAAGGTGCGTTGGCCATAGTTCACATCCAGTGTCTCAAGCACACTAGCTCGCTCCCCAAATATCATTTCACTGTTCAATCATCGCCGGTGAAAGATGGGCACGTGGACCCGCGTCGCGAGGGCAACTTCGGTGGCCCACTCCGGCGAGAGCTTGGCCGCAGCTGCAATGCGCGTGCTAACAAGGTGCATGAGCGCGGCCGCAATCTGCGACTGTGCAGCAAAGGCAGCCCAAACGGCCGCTATTGCTTGGTATGATCATAACAGCTGTTCGTTCCGTAGCGGCGGCCTTAGCCCTCATGGAGGCCGCCCACGCCCAACTCCTGGCGGTCACTTCACAAATCGAACGAAGCTTCTCCGACAACGGTCGGCAACCCACGGTCGAAGAGCTGGCAATCGCCAAGAGCGTTCGAGCAGCCGTTCGTTCCTCCGCCGCATACCTTGCGACGACGGAGCCCGTCCAAGCCAAGATCGTGTCCGCCCACGCCTAGCTCGTGGCGGCCTTTTCCAAAGAGATGGCAGACGCGAATGGCGAGATGCTTGCCGAGTATGGTGCGATGGATGCCATGGAGCCCCTTCCCCAGGAGACCGTCGGGCGCGAGCTGGACATGGAGGCCGTGGCGGAGATCGACGAGCACCAGCCGTAGTAGTACTCTTTGTTTTGATTAATTAAGAGCGCCGGTCTTTAATTTGTTAGAGTAATGTTTAGGTCAGCTAGCTCTACATAATTGCTGAACTTGCTCGATTAAGAAGTGTGGTTGTGCTGTAGTCTCCTTTGTGTACCCAAATTATGCAATGACGTGGATGACCACTATAACCATGGAAATTCGAACCAAAATTTTTGACGTTCAAACTCATCACACACGGGTTAAGCTATCTGAATCATTTGTGATGTTCACATATCGTACATGGTACTGAATAAGGGACCGTGTCTGATGACACTTTGCGTGCCAATTTTTTCGCTGAAGCGATTCCAAATTTTCGGCTTCCGTGGAAATATCTACCTCCCCGCCCCCTCCCCCTTACCAAAAGCCACATTTCCCCTGTTTCCGCCTTCCTTTCCAAGTTGAAACCTTCACTCCTTGCTTGCAGCGCCGCCTCCTCGCCGGTGACCCTCCTTCACGCTACTCGGCCTCGCCTATCCAGGCAGGTAATCCACACCCGACCCCCATCCTCGTCCACCTTCCACATCCCACATGCCCCGACCGTCGGCACGAGCGTGACACCTTCCACCCAAATCACCGACCCCTCCACCAAATAAGCGCAGCCCTAAGCCGTGGTGCACGCAGTATAGCCATATCTTAAGGAGCATTTGGCAGCGGAGAAGCAAATCGCGGTTGCACGCGCGGATGAGGTCGCGATGGCTGCCATTTGTGCCAACCCCCAGATCTTGCAGGACCGCCTTGCCATTTGCTAGCTACGCCGGTTAAGCATGCTCGGTTTACCCGTTGCGTGTGCTGCTCTTACCTTTCCTTCACAAATTCTAGTGAATTGTGCTATCTAATTTTACCGTGCAGTCTGTTGCTCTAGTGTATATGTTCTATATTTCGTGCAGTGTGGTGCTCACTTATTAACTTTTTTGTTAATCTTGTTTTCTTCAGTTAACTATTTGGTTCAATTCTACAAATGTGATTTTCAATTCTTCAGGCTGCAATTTTGTAGTGTCTTCCATGTGAGAAATAAATTGAATTTATCTCTACAAAATACATGAGAAATGAATACAATTGCTATATTTCCAAGTTGTCTAGCATGCTTGGTTTGGTTATACTTTGTGCAATGTGGTGCTCAGTTAACGTTTGGTTCATTTGTGTTGTGGTGTTAAGTTAACTGTTTGGTTCAATTCTGCAATGTGATGTTCAATAGTTGTGGGTGCATTCTGTTATTGTATACCATGTGAGGAATAAATTGAATTTGGCTGTAGTAAATACATGAGAAACAAATACAATTGCTACAATTGGTTGTAGTTAACTGTTTGGTTAACTGTCCGATCTTCTATTAGGAGTATGTTATATTGTGCAATGTGGTGCTCAGTTAATGTTGGTTCATTTGTTGTGGTGTTTGGTTAAATGTTTGGTTCAATTCTGCAATGTGATGTCCAATTGTTGCGCATGTGTGGAATAAATCAAATTTGGCTGCACTTAATACATGAGAAACATATACAAGTGCTATATTTCCTAGTTCTTAATCATGCTTGGTTTGGATAAATGGGTTTTCCATGTGGCTTGAATTAATCTGATGAATCTGCAATGTGCTTATTTTTCATCAACATATTTTACTAATAGCATGCGAACCCTTACTTAACCTGATGACTAACTACCTTATATGTGTTGCAGGGAAACAATGGGAAGCACTGAGGTTTACAATCGAGGTTAGCACGTGCATGGCCCGTTGTCTAATAGCACATTATCGTGCAATTGCAGGAACCATTCTAATATTTTGGTTTTTAACAATTTGGTCTTGCACATGTAGGTCCTGCTGTCAGAGGTTTTGACCCACTCTTCGACCCTTTTTGCATATGGGGAAGTGAGTTGTCCATGAATATCAATCAAATCAAGAAACTTAGAAAGATTGTTAGGATAAAGAAATTAGCGACAAAAAACAACAAGATCTTTGTCTGCACAATGAAGAAGACATCAGTTCACTACAAGATGGTACTAATTATTATACCTTGCCTTTTTTTATTCCTTTGCCCCATTACCAATATAGAGAAGATATTTATGCACATCCTTGTTTTCAGGCCTTTCCAAAGCAGTTCCCTGATCATTACCTCTCAAACCACCTCTATGGTCAGGAGGCGAGGAAGGTTTTCATACAACACCCATGGTTCAATATTGAAGTGTTCCTGAAGTGGACGAAGGACGGACGGTCAATCATCCACAGGCACTGGCCTAAAGTTGCAAAGACCTTCAACATGAATGAAGGCTCAATATTCGCCTTCCACTTCAGCAGTTTTCCAGATGAGATGCATCTATCTATATACTACCTATGATGCTAATTTCGAAAGGTTCTACATGTTGCATGTGAAACTTGGTGCTGGTACAGTTGTGTAATGGGGTAGCTGAGTGCTTAAGCTATATCATGTTGTACTCTGATGTATTTCAATTATGAAATGCTGCTTCCTTAATATGGAAATGAAATATACTATGTGCTTAAGATGAATGTCAATTAGATTAATAAATGGATTATTAATAATAGGGCAATTAGCCTGCTAATTGGGTTTTGCAATTGCAAACAGTTGTTGAAAAAATACCATGGGCGATGAGCTCAAGCAATGCACATAGTTTCTAGGAATAAACCGTGTTGGATCAATGAAAAATCACACACGACTTTCTCTTGAAAACTGTTTGCGTTAGGCCACCTTGCGCAAACATTTACCACATAAAAACTGTGTGTTATGGACAGCCTTTGCCACACAGTTTCTTCTACGGACCGTGCGTGATACATTCAATAACACAAACGATTTAATGGGAAAAATTGTGTGTGATGTACCTGTGAACGGAAACGTTTTCCTTGGAGCGACTGTGTGGGATGTACATACGAAGGAAACGTTTAGCGGGGACTGACTGTGTGGGTGTACTTGCGACCCGAAACTATTTCGCCGTATAATTGTATTTTTTAGCTCTACTGTATGTATTTCCGTATTTGAGCGCTCGCCGGTCGCACACGACCTCATTTTGCCGAGCGTGTGTGCCAGGAGGGCATATCCCCGATGGTTTCTGGGTCGTGTGGGAAGGACCCCCCTATTGCCCGCACTCACTAGGCGACGGTTCCAAATGCCGTCACGGAAAGGGGTTAAAAACCATTTGTATAGGACCGACGCATACCAGTGTAAGATCAAATCACCTTTGTCCCTCTTAGTAAAAAGAGTGGGATCGATCACCCCTCTCACAAAACCATCATCGAGTAAAAACTTCTTAAGATGATCATACCAAGCACGAGGTGCTTGCTTGAGGCCATACAAAGCCTTATGAAGTTTATACACATATTCTTTGTGATCGGTATCAACATACCCAGGTGGTTGTGATACATATACTTCTTCTTGTAGAGGACCATTAAGGAAATCACTCTTCACATCCATATGATGTAATGTAAAACCATTGAAAGCAGCATAAGCAAGTAAGATGCGAATAGATTCAAGACGGGCAACGGGAGCAAAGGTCTCACCAAAGTCCAAACCTTCATTGGGAGTACCCTTGTGCCACTAACCTTGGCTTGTTGCGGATGATTACACCATTCTCATCTTGCTTGTTCTTGAAAATCCATTTTGTTCCAATGACATTGTGTTACGTAGTTGGCCTCTTGACCAATGACCACACTTGGTTGCGTTCAAAACTGTTCAATTCTTCTTGCATAGCAACGAGCCAATCGTTGTCCATCAATGCATCTTGTACCTTGAGAGGCTCAACACTAGACACAAACAAGAAGTGAGCACAGAAGTTTGTTAAATGTTTACGAGTGACTCTACCTTCAGATATGCTGGTGAGAATTTTGTCAACGTCAACACGACCGGCCACTTGAGGCATGATGGAGGTTAGGGTTTTGCGAGGTTCAACTTCATGTCCAACATCCACGTCCTCAACATATGGATCATTAATGTGTGGTGGAAGATCTTCGTCTTCATATTGCATTTGTTGAGGTTCATCGTCAATGATTGCACTTTCTTGTTCTTGCCCTTGATGATGATCTTGTTCTTGAAAATTATCATGAAGAGGAACTTGATCATCTTCTTGTACTTGAGCTAAGGGCATTGGTTGAGCAATAGGAGCTTGTGATGGTGTAGGTGTTGAAGTAGTTTGATGATGTGTGAAGCTTCCATCTTCTTCTTCATCATCATGAGGTTCTTGTTCCATTGGAAGAACTACACCAACACCCATGGTCAGAATATCTTGAGAAGAATCTTCTTCACCTACATCACTTAGATCAACTTGCTCCCCATGGGAGCCATTAAATTCATCAAACACCACGTCACAAGTTTCTATAACACATCCATTGGATTTGTTGTAGACTCTATAGGCGTGAGAGTTTGGTCCATAGCCAACAAATATGCCCTCAATTGTTTTGGATTGAAATTTTCCTAATTGTTCCCTTTTGTTGAGGATGAAACATTTGCACCCGAATACATGAAAGTACTTGACATTTGGCTTGTTCCCAGTTAGGAGCTCACATGGAGTCTTTTCCAATATTGTGCGGAGGAAGAGCCGGTTTGATGCACGGCATGCAATGTTGACAGCTTCGGCCCAAAAAATATGTGGCAACTTGTATTCATCCAACATGGACCTTGCCATCTCCACAAGTGTACGGTTCTTCCTTTCGGCTACACCATTTTGCTTAGGAGTGTATGGAGCTAAATATTGATGCTCTATCCCTTCATCACTAAGAAATTCTTCCAAGGTGTTGTTCTTGAACTCAGAGCCATTATCACTTGTTATTGCCAACATTTCTCTGTCAAACTTGCGTTGTGCTTGCTTGGCAAAATCAATGAAGGTGATCTTCATCTTGTCCTTGGACTTGAGGAAAAACACCCACGTATATCTTGAGTAATCATTAACAATAACAAGTCCATACTTTTTGCCACCAAGACTATCCCATGAAGGAGGCCCGAAAAGATCCACATGAAGGAGCTCCAAAGGCCTTGAAGTAGACACGATATTCTTGGGTGGGTGCTTTGATTGATGTTGCTTCCCAGCTATGCATGGACTACACACACAATCTTTCTCAAAACAAACATTGGTTAGTCCAAGGATGTGATTACCCTTTAAGAGATCTTGAAGATTTCTCATGCCGACATGGGCTAGCCAGCGATGCCATAGCCACCCCTTGTCGGCCTTGGCCACTAGACAAGTTGCATGGAATGTGCTCTCTTTCGAGAAATCAACCGTGTAAAGGTTTCCATCCAACTCTCCAACAAAGGCCACTTCGAGAGTATCCCTCTTAAAGACTTTCACATCTGTTAGTCCAAAGAGTGTATCATAACCAATAGAAGCCAATTGGTGAATAGAAAGCAAATGATATTTAAGGGATTGAACAAGCATGACATTTACGGGATGTCATTTGTGATAGCCACTTTGCCCAAACCGAGTACCTGTCCTTTTTATCCTCCAGCAAACATAATGCTCATAAATGGTTGAATAGCTTCCATGAAATCGCAGAGCAAGTTCCTATCTCCGGTCATATGATTAGTAGATCCACTATCAATCATCCATTTTACTCCACGAGAGAAAGCATCCTACACACAATTATGACTTGGTTAGAGGCACCCATTTTGTAATGGGGCCTCTAAGTTAGTCACAAGGGTCTTAGAGACCCAAATAGCATAGAATCAGAATGCATTTCGAGGACCAACAAATTTTGCATAAACTTCTCCATCCTTAGTCTTACGAAGTACATAGGATGGAGGCATGAAGTCTTTTGGCTTGTTGAGAGTGGGCATGTGTCGGTGTTCTAGGAACAGGGGTCCCCAGACTTGCCTGCATGCGGCCCACGGCGTGGCTCCTACAGCGGCCTGGTACGGCCCATCTTCAGCAACAAACACTCAAGACCCTCGCGAGGGGCCAAGCCTCGTGAGGCGGACGACATAAGACCTCCTCGGGGCCAGCCTCACTAGGCTGGCTCGCAAGGAGCAGAGAGATCAAGGTGAGGAGCACCTCGTGAGGTTCCCGTGACGTGAGCCGTGAGGACCAAGGCCAGGCGGGCGCCAACGGGCGCAGAGTACTGGTTCCCTCTTTGGTGCTAAAGGGGCAGGCACAGGCAAAGAGTCCCGAGGCATCAGGCAAAGGTTTCCATATCGGTGCAACAAGACCAAGACCAGCAGAACGGCAAGACGGAGTTCATCACGGAGCCCACGACGGCGTCGCCACCAGAGCCTTTAGCAGGCGAAGACCACCTTTTGTCAAGATAGCTTGTACTAGTTCTCCCCCTTCAAATTGGCCGTTGTGGGATCCCTTCCCGCCTAACATTTGGGGAGAGGACCCATGCCTCTAAAAATAGGACTAGCCACCACCTTAGCAAAGGGACGGATCATTAAGATCATCCTCAACCACACAAGCTCACCGAGCTCATGAACACCTCTCCTCAGGAGGCTGTTCTTCCCTTGTACTTGTTCATCCTCAGCCTACAAGGCAATCCTCCACACCACACTGGAGTAGGGTATTACACCACATCGGTGGCCCGAACCAGTATAAACTCTTGTGTCCCTTGTTCTTCGAGTTCGACGAGCTGAGCTTTGAAATCGTGGTGAGTGAGCGAGCTAGGGGGACGGATAGATCTTCGTGCGCACCCCAGAGTTCGAACCTTAAGGGTTTTGTCGGAACCCGCAATCCGACATTTGGCGCGCCAGGTAGGGGTGCATTGAAGCTTTCGTTTCATCGATCCATGCTCGACCACCTCCACACTTTGTCCCAATGGCCGGCGTTGCTCCTCCAGCTGGGACGACGGACACCCACGATGGCGCCAGGGGGCTCAGAACTTTTGCCCCCGCCTTGCGGCGGGTACAGTGGCCACCCAGGTTCAAGCCGGAGATGCCGCCGCGTTACGACGGCGCGGCGGACCCGTCGGCCTTCCTGCTCGCATACGAAGAGGCCGTCCTGGAGGCTGGGGGCCATGACAAGGTCATGACCAACTGGTTTCCCATGGCCCTCGCTAGCGCACCGCGCGCCTGGCTACTCACCCTCTAGGGATCCTCAGTGGCATCTTGGGAGAAGCTGCGCGGCCTCTTCATCGCGCGCTTCGCGGCACCGGCACCCATCGCCGTCACAACCCTCCTCGGTGGCTCACAAGCACCGCCCTCAGACCGTCACACCTGTCGGCATCCTGGGAACGGGGGTCCCTAGACTTGCCTGCCTGCGGCCCAGGCGTGGCTCCACCAGCGGCCCTGTACGACCCATCTTCACCAGCAAACATGCAAGACCCTCGTGAGGGTCCAAGCCTCGCGAGGTGGATGACACAAGACCCCCTCGGGTACAGCTTCACCAGGCAGGCTCGCGAGGGGCGGAGAGATCAAGGCAAGGGACACCTTGCGAGGTTTCTATGACGCAAGCCATGACGACTAGAGCCGGGCGGGCGCCAGCGCACACAGTGTCCTCGTTTCCTCTTTGGTGCTAAAGAGGCAAGCGCAGGAGAGGAGTCCTGAGGCATCAGGCAAAGGTATCCATGTCGGTGCAACGACACCAAGACCAGCATGACGGCAGGACGGAGGTCACCGTGGAGCCCAAGACGGCGTCACCACCAGAGCCTTTGGTAGGAAAAGACCACCTTTAGTAAGGATAAACTTGTACTAGATGTCTCCCTTCGAATTTGGCCGTTGTTGGATCCCTTCCCGCTCAATATTTGGGGAGAGGACCAGGGCCTCTATAAATAGGACTGGCCACCACCATAGAGGGGATGGATCATCCAGATCATCCTCAACCACACACAAGCACTAGAGCACCTCTCCTCAGGAGGCTGTTCTTCCATTGTAACTGTTCATCCTCAGCCCAAGAGGCTATCCACCACACCACACTGGAGTACGGTATTACACCACATCGGTGGCCCGAACAAGTATAAACTCTTGTCTCTCTTTCTGTGGGTTCGACACGCTAAGCTTTGAGATCGTGGTGAGGATGAGGGCGGGATTATGTAGGGAGAGATCTTCATGTGCACCCCAGTGTTCGAACCTCGAGGGCTTTGCCGGAACCCGAAATCCAACATTTGGTGCGCCAGGTAGGGATGCGCCGAAGCTTTCCTTTCGTCGATCTACGCTTCGCCATCACCGCGCCTCACCCTCATGGCCGGCGCTGCTCTTTCGGCTGCGGCGATCGATGCCCGTGGTGGGGCCAGGGTGCTTCGAGCCTTGGCCCCCGCCTTACGGAAGGTGCAGTGGCCACCCAAGATCAAGCCAGAGATACCGCCGCGCTACGACGACGCGGCAGATCCGTCGGCTTTCTTGCTGGTGTACGAGGGGGCCGTCCCTAAGGCTGGGGGCAACGACAAGGTCATGGCCAACTGGCTTCCCATGGCCCTCACCGGCACACCGCGCGCCTGGCTGCTTAGCCTCCCCGGATCCATGGTGGCATATTGGGAGGAGCTGCGCAGCCTCTTCGTTGCGCGCTTCGCGGTACTGGCACCCATCGCTGTCACGACCCTCCTCGGCGGCTCGCAAGCGCCGCCCTCAGACCGTCACGCCAAGCCATTCTTCCGCCAGATCAGCACCGCTTCCACGCGGCAGGGGGCTCCCCCGGGTTGGGTGGCGCCCAAATCCGACCTGACCTTCGACTCGGGACATCACCCCGTCACCACCGTCGGCTCGGGCGTGCTCCCAATGCTTTGCATGCCCACCATCTGCAACGTAGCCATCACCAAGACCCTCATCAATGGCGGCGCCGGCCTCAACGTGCTCTCAGTGGAGGCCTTCAGCCTCCTTCACGTACCACTCGAGCAGCTCCGCCCCAGCATCCCTTCTCCGGAGTCGGCGGCCACTTCTCCAGCACCCTGGGGCAGATCCGTCTTCCTGTGACCTTTGGCACCCGCGACAACTACCGCACTGAGCTGATTGACTTCGACATCGCCCGCATTGGCCTTTCGTACAACGCCATCCTTGGATATCCGGCTCTGGCGACCCATCCAGCCTCCAACCTCATGAAGATGCCCGGGAGCAAGGACGTCCTCACCATAGTTGGAGATACCAAGGAAGCTCTGGTGGCACTCAAGCTTGCCCTCAAGACCGCCGCGGTGGCGCGACCCGCCGACGAGGCCCCCTCTGGAGTTAAGGGGGCCACGCCGGCCAAGAAGAAGCAGTTGTTCACTCAAGATCGGGCGGAAACCAAGCAGGTGCCGGTCGAGGAAGATGGGTCTTCTGGAGCCACCTTTACCATAGGTGCCAACCTCGACTCAGATCAAGAGGGAGCATTGATAAAGTTCTTGCGCGCAAGCAAAGAAGTATTCGCCTGGGAGCCCGATCAGCTGGTAGGGGTCCCAAGAGGGGTGATGGAGCATCACTTAAGGGTGTGTCCCAATGTGCGCCTCGTGAAGCAGAAGGCACGAAGATAGTCCATGGAGAAGCAGCCCTTTAGCATCCAAGAAATCCGCAAGCTGGAGGCAGCACATGTCATTCGCGAGGTTCGGTACCCCGAGTGGCTGGCGAACCCCGTCGTTGTGTCAAAGAAAGGCGGGAAGGAGCACATGTGTGTCGACTTCACCAACCTCAACAAAGCCTGTCCCCAAGATCCATTCCCGCTTCCACGCACCGACCAGATTGTTGATTCCACCGCCGAGTGCGACCTGCTGTGCTTCCCGGATGCATTTTCAGGCTATCACCAGATCAAGACGGCAGTAGAGGATGTGGAGAAGACGGCCTTCCTGACCCCTTGCGGGGTTTACTGCTACACTTGCATGCCGTTCGGGCTGCGCAACACGGGCGCGACCTTCCAACGGCTGATGCACATCGCCATGGGCCAGCAGCTCGGGAGGAACGCAGAAGCCTACGTCGATGACATTGTGGTGAAGTTGCGGAAGGTGAGAACCTTGATTCAGGACCTGGAGGAGACCTTCCTGAGCTTGCGCAAGGTGGACTTGCGGCTCAACCCGGAAAGGTGCGTATTTGGTGTCTCCTCCGGCAAGCTGCTGGGCTTCCTCGTGTCCCACAGGGGGATCGAGGCCAACCCAGAGAAGGTCAAGGCGATTGAAGACAGGAGCCCATCACAAACCCTCAAGGAGATGCAGAAGCTTGCCGGCTGCGTGACTTTGCTGGGACGCTTCATCTCCAAGCTGGGAGAGCGCGCCCTACCATTCTTCAAGCTGATGAAAAAGAAGGGTCCGTTTCAGTGGACTCCGGAGGCTGACCAAGCGTTTCAACACCTCAAGAGATATCTGACCAGCCCTCCGGTGATGGTGGCGCCCCGCCCTCTCGAGCCCCTGGTGCTTTACCTCGCCGCCACCCCTCACTCAGCCAGTGCAGCTCTGGTGGCGGTTCGGGAAGAGCGCCAGGCCCAGGACACGTCACGCCGAACCGCGCCCCCAGCCGGGGCAACACAAGACCTGAGGGAGACCGTGGGGGCTACAGCAACGCCAATGGATGACCCAGCTCAGCCGGATGGCAACCTTAGGCCTGCCGAGCCCCCAACAGGCGACGAGGCTCCGGATGTCCAATCACCTCAGGAGGCGACCCAACCTCCGACAGAAGTGGCTCTTGTTGACGCGCCCGCCCTCGTCGAGCATCCAGTGTATTTCGTCAGCACGGTATTGCGGGATGCAAGGGCACGGTACCCCATGCCTCAGAAGCTCTTGCTCGCGCTTTTGGTGGCCTCGCGTAAGCTACGATACTACTTTCAAGGACACCCAATCAAGGTCGTCTCGGCCTACCCATTGGAGAGGGTACTCAGGATCCCTTACACAGCTGGGAGAGTCGCCGAGTGGAATATCGAGCTGCAAGCGTTCTAGCTAGAGTTCAGCACAACCAGGGTCATCAAGGGAGCCGCGGTCACTGACTTCGTGGCAGAATGGACGGATGCCCCGGAGCTTGAAGCGGGCAAGAATCGGTCCCTCTCGCCAGGAAGTGAAGCGCCGGACAGTTGGGTGATGTATTTCGATGGAGCATTTGCACGCCAGGGCGCGGGGGACTAGAGCAGTGCTCATCTCGCCCACTCAGGACAAGCTCTACTACGTCGTGCTCCTCTGCTTCTAGCAGGGTGAGAAGGTCGCCAACAACATAGCGGAGTACGAAGGCCTCACAGCTGGCCTTAAGGCTGTGGTGGCCCTGGGATTGAAGTGCCTCACCATCAAGGGCGACTCGCAACTCCTCGTCAACTTCTCCAACAAGGTATATGAGCCGAGAGACGAGCACATGGAGGTATTCCTCGCGGAGGTACGCAAAATGGAAAAGCAGTTCTTGGGCCTGGAATTGCAGCACGTGCCCCGCGACACCAACAAGGAAGCCGACGACATCGCCAAGAGAGCATCTAAGCGGCTACCCCAATAGCCTGGCATCTTCGACGAGCGGCTCTTCAAGCCATCGGCAACACCACCACTTTCGAGGTTGGCGCTGCCTCGGGAGGAGCTCCCCCAACCACCTGCCTCGGGAACCCCGGCCTGCGGCCCGACCTCGGGAGCGTGCCTACTCTTGGCACTCGAGCCTCAAGAGGGGTGCTGGACTAAGGAGATCAAGGAATACCTGACGCAAGGGGCGCTGCCGGAGAAGGAGGAGGACGCGGAGCGCGTGTCTCAGCAGGCCACGGCGTACTGCATCCAAGACGGTGAGTTATACAGGAATCGGCCGAATGACATTTCCCTGCGTTGTATCTCCAGGGAACAGGGGAAAGAGCTGCTAGCTGACATACACGGCGGGGATCGTGGGCACCACTCCTTGTCACGAACCCTCGTTGGCAAGGCATTCCGCAGCGGGTTCTACTCGCCTATGGCGCTCAACGACGCGACTGAGCTGGTGAAGTCCTGTGAAGCCTGTCAATTACATGCCAAGTAGATCCATCAGCCAGCTGAGGGCCTCCAGACCATCCCACTCTCGTGGCCATTCGCGGTCTGGGGGCTGGATATCTCTGGCCCATTCCCTCGAGCACCTGGGGGCTACCGCTACCTCTACGTCGCCATCGACAAGTTCACCAAGTGGGCGGAGGTAGAAGCCGTCCGCACCATCCCAGCCGGATCCGCGATCAAGTTCATCAAGGGTCTCGTGAGTCGGTTCGGGGTCCCCAACCACATCATCACCGAGAACGGCTTGCAGTTTACTAGCAATCTTTCAAGACATATTGTGCTAACCTTGGGATGCACATCTGCTACACCTCTGTGGCACACCCCAGGGGCAATGGTCAGGCCGAACGCGCCAACACGGAGGTCCTGAGAGGCCTCAAGACCAGGACCTTCAAGAAGAAGCTCGAGGCCTGTGGCAGGGGCTGGCACGACGAGCTCTAGTCTGTGCTGTTGTCGCCCTTCCGGGAACGGGGGTCCCCAGACTTGCCTGCCTGCGGCCCACGGCGTGGATCTGCGAGCGGGCCCGTACGTCCCATCTTCACCAAAATGCATCCAAGACCCTCGCGAGGTGCCAAGCCTCGCGAGGCGGACGACGCAAGACCTCCTCGGGAGCGGCCTCACCAGGCTAGCTCACGAGGGGCGGAGAGATCAAGGCAAGGCAAACCTCGCGAGGTTCTAGTGACGTGAGCTGTGACGATCGAGACCAGGCAGGCGCCAGTGCGCACAGTGTCCTTGCTTCCTCTTTGGTGCTAAGGAGGCAAGCGCAGGCGAGGAGTACCGAGGCATCAAGCAAAGGTTTCCATATTGGTGCAACGAGACCAAGACCAGCAGGACGGCAGGACGGAGGTCATCGTGGAGCCCAAGGCGGCGTCACCGCTAGAGCCTTTTGCAGGCGAAGACTGCTTTTGTCAGGATATCATGTACTAGCTGTCCCCTTTCAAATTGGCCATTGTTGGCTCCCTTCCCGCTCAATATTTGGGGAGAGGACCAGGGCCTCTATAAATAGGACTAGCCACCATAGTAGGAGGCATCTCATCTTGAGTAATCCTCACCCACACAAGTTCACCAAGCACAAGAACACCTCGCCTCAGGAGGCTGTTCTTCTTCTTGTACTGTTCATCCTCAGCCCAAGAGGCAATCTACCACCACACACTGGAGTAGGGTATTACACCATGGCGGTGGGAAGAACCAGTATAAATCTTTTGTCTCTTGTGTTGTGAGTTCGCCGAGATAGCTTTAGAGATCGTAGCGAGGTTAAGGGCGTGGTTCGGTAGGGGGAGATCTTCGTGCGCACCCCAGTGTTCGAACCTTGAGGGTTTTGCCGGAACCCAAGATCCGACATTTGGCGCACCAGGTAGGGGTGCGCCGTAGCTTTCCTTCCGTCGAGCTGCGCTCCGCCACCGCCGCGCTTCGCCCTCATGGCAGGCGTTTCGCTCCCGGCTCCGACGACTGATGTCGACGACGGGGCCAGGGGGCTCCGAGCCTTGGCCCCTGCCCTACGGCAGGTGCAGTGGCTGCCCAAGTTCAAGCCGGAGATGCCGCGGCGCTACGACGGCGCGGCGGACCCGTCAGCTTTCCAACTGGCGTACGAGGAGGCTGTCCTCGAGGCCGGGGGCGACGCCAAGGTCATGGGCAACTGGCTTCCCATGGCCCTCACTGGCGCACCGTGCGCCTGGCTGCTCAACCTCCCCGGATCCACGGTGGCATCTTGGGAGGAGCTGCGCGGCCTCTTCACTGCGTGCTACGCGTACCGGCGCATCACGCG
The DNA here is from genome assembly GCF_018294505.1 of Triticum aestivum. Lineage (NCBI taxonomy): Eukaryota > Viridiplantae > Streptophyta > Magnoliopsida > Poales > Poaceae > Triticum > Triticum aestivum. The sequence continues at coordinate 271,804,868 of NC_057811.1, forward strand.
GTCGCGACCCTCCTAGGCGGCTCACAAGCACCGCCTTCAGATCGCCATATCAAGCGGTTCCTTCGCCAGATCGGCGCCGCTTCCAAGTGCTCGGGGGCTCCACCGGGCTGGGCCGCGCCCGAGGCCGACCTTACCTTCGACGCAGGGGATCACCCCATCTCTACCGTCGGCTCGGGCATGCTCCCAATGCTCTGCATGCCCACCATCACTAAGACGCTCATCGACGGCGGCGCCGGCCTCAACGTGCTCTCAGTTGAGGCCTTCAGCCTTCTGCACATACCACTCGAGCTGCTCCGCCCTAGCAAGCCTTACTCAGGGGTTGGTGGAGGCTCCGCCCACTCCCTGGGGCGGATCCGCCTCCCCGTAACCTTCGGTACGCGCGACAATTATCGAGCTGGTCGACTTCGACATCGCCCACATCGCCCTCCCGTACAACGCCATCCTCGGGTACCCGGCTCTGGCTCAGTTCATGGCGGCGACCCATCTGGCCTACAACCTCATGAAGATGCCCGGGAGCAAGGGCATCCTCACAGTAGTTGGGGACACCAAGGAAGCCTTGATGACGCTCAAGCTCGCCCTCAAGACTGCCGCGACAGCGCAGCCCACCGACGCGGACACCGCCAAGGACAAGGGGGCCGCACCAACCAAGAAGAAGCAGTTTTTCACTCAAGACTAGGTGGAAACCAAGCAATTGCCAGTCGAGGAGGACGGATTCTCGGGGGTAACCTTTATCATAGGCGCGAACCTCGAGCCTGACTAGGAGGAGGCGTTGGTGAAGTTCCTGCGCGCAAACAAGGAGGTGTTCGCTTGGGAGCCCGACCAGCTGGTAGGGGTCCCGAGAGGGGTGATAGAGCACCATCTAAAGGTGTGCCCCAATGTACGCCCCATGAAGCAGAGGGCGAGGCGCCAGTCCACGGAGAAGCAAGCTTTCATCGTCCAAGAAACCCGTAAGTTGGAGGCGGCGGGTGTCATTCGCGAGGTTCGATACCCCGAGTGGCTGGCAAACCCCGTCGTCGTGCCCAAGAAAGGCGGAAAGGAGTGAATGTGCGTCGACTTCACCAACCACAACAAGGCCTACCCCCAAGATCCGTTCCCGCTTCCACGCATCGACCAGATCGTCGACTCCACCACCGAGTGCGACCTGCTGTGCTTCCTGGATGCGTTCTCAGGTTATCACCAGATCAAGATGGTGGTAGAAGATGTGGAGAAGACAGCCTTCCTAACCCCGTGTGGGGTGTACTGCTACACTTGCATGTCTTTCGGGATGCGCAACGCAGGTGCAACCTTCCAACGGCTCATGCACATAGCCTTGGGCCGGCAGCTCGGGAGACACGCTGAAGCCTACATTGACAACATCGTGGTGAAGTCTTGAGAAGCGAGGACCTTAATCCAGGACCTGGAGGAAACCTTTGAAAGCCTCCGCCAAGTGGACTTGCGACTCAACCCGGAGAAGTGCATGTTTGGCGTCCCTTCCGGCAAGCTGCTGGACTTCCTTGTGTCTCAGAGGGGGATCGAGGCCAACCCAGAGAAGGTCAAGGCCATTGAAGACATGAGCCCACCGCAAACCCTTAAGGAAATGCAGAAGCTGGCTGGTCGGGTGACCGCGTTGGGTCCCTTCATTTCCAAGCTGGGAGAGCACGCCCTACCCTTCTTCAAGCTGATGATGGAGAATGGCCCATTCGAGTGGACCCCGGAGGCCGACCGAGCATTTCAAGACCTCAAGAGATACCTGACCAGCCCTCCAGTGATGGTGGCGCCATGACCTCTCGAGCCCCTGGTGCTTTATCTTGCCGCCACCCTGTACTCCGCCAGCGCGGCTCTAGTGGCAGTTCGGGAAGAGCACCAAGCCAAAGGCGCGTCGTGCCGAGCTATGCCACCAGCGGAGACGACGCAAGATCAGGAAGGTGCCACAAGGGTCGTAGCAGCAACAACAGAGGATCAAGCTCAGCAGGACGACGCCGTCGAGACCCAGACAAGCGACGCGTTGGGGGTTCCACTACCTTAGGAGACGCCCCAACTTCCGCAAGACACGAGCCTCATCAGGGCACCAGCCCTCATCGAGCACCCGGTGTATTTCATCAGCACGGTGTTGCGGGATGCAAGGGGACGATATCCCATGCCTCAGAAGCTCTTGCTCGCACTCTTGGTGGTCTCGCGTAAGTTGCAGCACTACTTCCAGGGCCACCCCATCAAGGTCCTCTCAGGCTACCCATTGGAGAGAGTGCTCAGGAGCCCCAACTCTGCCGGAAGGGTCGCTGAGTGGAACATCGAGCTGCAGGCATTCCAGTTGGAATTCAGCACCACCAGGGTGATCGTCCGTGTTTTGAAGGTCCTCCCGAAGGGTTGTCCGTGACACCGTTCGGGGGACTGTCTGACCGCCTCCCGGAGGGCTGTCCGAGGTGGCGGATGAGGGTATACATCCTCGCGGTTGGGAGGTTGTAAATCCTAGCTGCGGAGATCTGCACCGCCGATCGTCATCGACTCTACTTCCGCTGCGCTACGAGTCGGTAACGAAAAAGATCAAACCTTGTATGCAGTCTCCATAGTGGTCCTGGGCTGGTGCGTAGGACGGAATTTTTTTGTTTTCTGCTGCGTTACCCTACAGATGGATCAATGGCGCCCTCCTGAGCTAATCCGAACCACTCCTCGCGCTTCACTTGGGCGCGGCGACGAGACGACCCGCTGCCACCCTCGAAGCGGGCGCGACGGCTGGTCATAGCCGCTCCTACTGGAGCTGTCGCCGGAGGGAGAATCACCGTAGCTGGGCGAGCGGCGGCCAGCACAGAAGGCAAGACCATCCTCACCCTCGTCTCGACCGTCGCCAAGGCCAAGCACCTCATCGCCGTCGTTGTCTTCGGGGCAGCACCCGACGCGGGGGCCGTCTTCTCTGTACGCCCTCACGTAGAGGGTCGCGTTGCCGTCATGATTGAAGTGGAGGGTGCACCGCCTTCCCAGGCCGCGCGCGTGGGCAAACGTCTGCCAGCCGCGGGCCAGGGCTGCGTTGCCTGCGATGGAGACCTCGACCGTAACCCACGAAGCTTTGCTGCTGCAGCCGTCCGCCTGTAGCCAGAGCCTGGCTGGACCAGTGGCTGGCAGCTCGCCGGCGAAGAAGCGCGGGTGTCACGCCCAATATGCAACCGTATCCGAGAGGAACTCGAAGGTTCCACCAAGAATAGACCCGCATATTGGAACGCTTTTGCAAGGTGGATATCATTACATCAACATTACATAATAGATGGGGATACATACAACAGGCACAAACGCCCAAGAATACAACAACATACATCATACATAAGATCAGCATCCGACTACGGATGAAACACAAACAGAAACTCAAACGACATCCACCCTGCTAGCCCAGGCTGCCGACCTGGAACCTGTCCCCTGATCGAAGGAGAAGCAGAAGAAGAACTCCAAAACAAGTAACATTGCTCTCGCGTCAAGATCATCGCAAAACCTGTACCTGCAACTGTTGTTGTAGTAATCTGTGAGCCACGAGGACTCAGCAATCCCATTACCATGGGTATCAATACTAGCAAAGCTTAATGGGTATGGAAAGGATAAGTGGTGAGGTTGCAGCAGCGACTAAGCATGTATGGTGGCTAACATACGCAAACAAGAGCGAGAAGAGAAGCAAAGGAACGGTCGTCAACTAGTAATGATCAAGAAGTGATCCTGAACTCCTACTTACGTCAAACATAACTCAAAAACTGTGTTCACTTCCCGGACTCCGCCGAAAAGAGACCATCATGGTTACACACGCGGTTGATGCGTTTTAATTAAGTCAAGTGTCAAGTTCTCTACAACCGGACATTAACAAATTCCCATCTGCCACATAACCACGGGCACGGCTCTCGAAAGTTCAAACACTGCAGGGGTGTCCCAACCTAGCCCATTATAAGCTCTCACCGTCAACGAAGCATATTCCTTCTCCCGGGAATACCCGATCAGTCTCGGAATCCCGGTTTACAAGACATTTCGACAATGGTAAAACAAGACCAGCAAGACCGCCCGATGTGCCGACAATCCTGATAGGAGCTGCACATATCTCATTCTCAGGGAAACACCAGATGAGACAGTCTACGAGTAAAACCAGACCTCGAGTTTCCCCGAGGGGGCCCCGCAGGCGGCTCGGTTCGGACCAACACTTAGACAAGCACTGGCCCGGGGGGTTAACATAAAGATGACCCTCGGGATGCGCAACTCCCAAGGGAAAAGAAATAGGTGATAGGCAAATGGTAAAACCAAGGTTGGGCCTTGCTGGAGGAGTTTTATTCATAGCGAACTGTCAAGGGGTCCCCATAACAACCAACCGCGTTAGGAATGCAAAATCAAGGAACATAACACCGGTATGACGGAAACTAGGACGGCAAGAGTGGAACAAAACACCAGGCATAAGGCCGAGCCTTCCACCCTTTACCAAGTATATAGATGCTTTAATTAAATAAGAGATATTGTGATATCCCAACAATTTCCATGTCCCAACATGGAACAAACTTCATCTTCATCTGCAACTAGCAACGCTATTAGAGGGGCTGAGCAAAGCGGTAACATAGCCAAGCAACGGTTTGCTAGGAAGGGTGAAAAAGGTTAGGGGTTCATTGCAAATGGGGAGGCTTGATAAGCAAGTGGTAGGTAACGCAGTATAGCGATAGAACGAAGCAACTAGCATAGCAATGATAGTTGTGAGATCCAGGGTAACGGTCATCTTGCCTGAAATCCCGCTAGGAGGAAGAACGAGTCCATCAAGAAGATGAAGCCACGAATACGAACCAAGCGTAGACGAACGAATCCTCACGATCGCAACGAAACAGGAACTAACGAGAAGGAGCACAACCGGAAAGAAGCAAACAACAAGGTAAACACACAACACTTAAACATGACACGATGCTCAACCAAGTATGATGCATGACAAGGCTAAATGAAGCTACTCATGGAAACAGATGATGCATACAAGAACAACACATCAAACAAGTTTAAATGAGGTCGGAAACAACATATAACAATTCCGGTAAGTCCTCATATGCAAATTTAGAAAATTGATCCAGAACAGAATAAACCTTGTGTTCAAGTTGTTAAACAGCAAGTTAAGATGCACCATGATGATCTACACGAAATTCTAGTCAAGTTACATATAAAGTTCATTTAGTTCGGAGTTACGGCCTAAAAGATATGAGCAAAACAAGTTAAACATGGCATTGATGCAAACTGCATTCAAACATCAAGCAAACAATCTCAAAACAAAGATGCTGCTGGGGATATAACTACTGGTGTAACCCTCCCAGGAGGGGCCGCGTTACGCTATAGCAATTCATTATATGAAGCCCAATATCAAGCTTGAAGATGGCGGTTCAATAAAGGGCCTAAAGCCCGTAGGCGACTTAAGGCCCATAGTGATAAACCGCCGTAATGGCATGACTTGTGTTGTAAGGCAAGATTAACTAGTTACCAAGCCGGATACTATTTATAAGCCGGCCCGGACTCTGTAGGCCGCGGGGCGTCAACCCGTGTATATAAGGGGATGACCCGCCGGCGGCTTAAGAGAGGTAACATCAAATCGGTAGCCAGGCATAGCGGATTCGCTCCCTGGTCATCGAAACCCTAGTAATTCCACCTCAACTGGAGTAGACTTTTACCTTCACCGTAAGGGGCCGAACCAGTATAACCCTCATGTCCTTTGTCCCGCTTTAACCCCTTTAAGCTTCCTAGTTGCGATGGCTCCACGACTAAGTCCTTTCAAGGGCATCTGTCGTGACTATTCCACGACAGTTGGCGCCCACCGTGGGGCCAGCGCATGGTGGATTTGAGTTCTTGAAGGGCAGCTTTAAAGGGCTCAAGGGATATGTTGTGGGCCGGATGACCAAGAGTCGTCGCGGCAAGCTCTACATCGACGACGCAGGCTAGGGCCCCGACGCCGGCTCAATCGAGTACAGGTACCGGGTCCCCTTCGGCGGAATCCATGTTTTCATTGGCAAGATCGGCGAGCCGGGCCCTGAGCCGGACATCTGCACTGACCTCATCGAGACGGTTCAGCGTGCGAGACCCGCCCGGACTCTGCCCGCCTTGAAGCTTGCTTTCGTGGGATGCATCCACTGAGGACTCTCTGAAGGATCTAGATCTAGTGATGAGACCACCATCAGCTCTGATGATGAATCATCCACATGTGAGATGGACTCGTTGTATCAACTTTGAGACGGCAGGCTCGGGGGTTGTTCCGATGGCGACAGTATTCCGGATCCTTTTGAGCCGCCAAGCCGGGTTGGAATCTTCATGGCTGGCACGCAACCTGTTCAAAACTCCACCACTGGGGCAGGAGGCCCTGTGCACTCGACGGCTCAGGTGCTGATGGATCTCACGAATAAGATGACTGCCCTGTTAACCGCCACGGTCGTCGCAGCAGATCAAGCTCAACATGATGCAGAGGTGGCACAGTTAAAGCTGGATATAGCACGAGCCAAGGAAGATCTGGCAGCGGAAGGAATCAGGATGGCTGCAGAACGGGCGGCTCTGGACACCCAGACTCAGCTGATTTAGGCGCAGTCTTTCCGGCTCACGATGGATCAGAACGCATCCAATGAGGTCATGAGAAGGAGGCATTAGAAGGCTCAATCTCGGCTCCCTCTGGTTTATGATCCTCGAAACCTCTTCAACACGCCCGGTGCAGGGCCTAGTAACCCGCCAGAAATCATGGCACCCGGGGCTGGAACGCTGGTTCAGCCGCAAGTGATGGGGCCTCCCCGTGTGAATACTGCCCCACCTCAATACGTGCCAATTCCACCGGGTCATTATTCTAATCCGTTGGAAAACATGATCACTGCAGCGGCGCGACTGGCGGCTCTCCCAGTCGAGGGTGACTCTCCAACGGCGGTCGAAACCCGCAGGGTCAGAGAACTTCTTCAGACGGCTTTGGCACAACAGGAGGCATATTCATATAGCCGGGACAGGATTCATTCAACCCCTCGTCCAAGCCGGAGCCCAAGTTATAGCAGACACATGGTTTTAGCGGCTGGCTCAAGCAACGTCCGGTGCCGTGACTTGCCAGCTAGCCATGGCCCGGCGCATAATGGAGCCTTTAACGTGGTAGAACAACACAGAGCACGTCAAGAGGCGGAGCAGGTGGCTCAGCTGACAGCTTACCAGCCCTTCCCGGTTTATCTGACTGCTTCTATCGAGGCAGGCATAGCTATGAGGACCGGAGGTGTCCCTTGTCTGGTGCCGGCTCTCCATAATGAACGTCTGCCCAAAGATTTCAAAGGACCTAGGAAGGTACCTAATTACACGGCTGATTTACAGCCCGGAGCATGGATTGAAAGCTACGAGATGGCTATGGAGTTGCTGGAGGTCAGCGAAGCGGTGATGGCCAAATACTTCACCATGATGTTGGATGGGACTGCCTGCACTTGGTTGAAGGGATTGCCACCTAATTCCACCGGGTCATGGGCAGAGCTGAAAGCCCGGTTCATCCAAAACTTCAAAGATACATGTTGGCAATCTATGTCAATTGTGGATTTGACTAACTGCAAGCAGCAAGAAGGCGAGTCTACAACCCATTGGGTACGCCGGGTCAAGGAAATAATACATTCGTGTGATAAGATGGATGCCGGCTCTGCGGTCTTAATGTTGGAGCAAAATTGTCGTTTTGCGTCCCTGAAGATGAAGCTTGGGCGGCTCAAGCGCGATTGCAACGATATGGGTACGCTGATGGCGGCTCTGGTCAAGTACGCCGAATCTGATAGTACCAAGGATCCCGCATCTGATGAGGAAAAGACAGGGAAGGGAAAGAAGAATGGCAACGGCAGGGGCCCTCAGCATAACCCGGCGAGTCAAGGAGGTAATAAGCGTAAGGCTGATGATGGTACGGAGTTTATGGCCAACACCAACACGCAGGGTAACAATCACCGACGTAAGGGGAGACCGCGTCCCCGGTCTGGCGGGTCAGGCCCGACGCTTGAGTAGTTGTTAAATGAGCCCTGCCCAAGGCATGGCTCTAGGGAGAAGCCGGCCACTCATCTATGGAAACACTGCGCGATCATGAAAGCTTTCAAGAATTCCAACATGTTCAACGGTAACAATGGGCAGGGCGGCGGCTCAGGTGGCGGCGGCTTTCATGGCCCGGGCGGCGGTTCAAATTCCAATTTTTAGAATTCTCAAGGTAATCAAGGTGGTTTTAACCAGCAATCTGGCCAGGGTAATCAGCAGCAGCAGCAGCAGGGGGGATACCAGACCCATCCAAAGCAGCTCAACAGGAGACAGTATCATGTGTTTACTACCAGTTTGTGCAAGCGAGACCAGAAGCTTCGTAAGAGGGCTGTGAACGCTGTTGAGCCGGCAGTTCCACGATACTTGCGATGGTCTGAGTAGCCGATTGTATGGAGTAGGGAAGATCACCCTCCCCGGGTTGATAATCTAGGTCACCTGGCCTTGGTGGTGGCTCCTCAAGTTGGTGGGTATAAATTCACTAAGGTACTCATGGACGGAGGTAGTAGCATCAACATCCTCTATTATGAGACTTTCCGTCGTATGGGATTAACTGTTAAAAGCCTCAACCAGTCCAATACTGTTTTCCATGGTGTGGTGCCCGGTAAGTCAGCGTATCCAGTTGGTAAGATCGAGCTGGAAGTAGCCTTTGGAGATGAGTACAACTACAGGGCGGAAAAACTGACTTTTGAGGTGGTCAAAATCAGAAGCCCGTACCATGCTTTATTTGGGCGGCCGGCTTACGCCAAGTTCATGGCACGGCCGTGTTACGTATATTTGCAGCTCAAGATGCCGGGTCACAATGGGACCATTACAGTGCATGGCAGCCGAAAGATAGCCTTGGAGTGCGAGGAAGGTGACGCTGCTTACGCTGAATCTGTTTGTGCGACAGAGGAATTAAAGTTTTACAAGGATAATGTTGACCCGACAGATATGACGTCTTTGAAAAAGCCGACCACGGAGCATGAGCCGGTAATGAAATTTAAGTCGGCCGATGAGACTAAGCTTATTGACTTTGTGCCAGGCAACTCATCTAAGCAGTTCAGCGTCAGTGCCAATCTGGATCCTAAATAGGAAAGCGCGCTCATCGAGTTCATCCGTGAGAACCGGGACATCTTTGCATGGAAACCTTCTAACATGCCGGGTGTACCGAGAGAACTCGCTGAGCACACTCTTAATATTGATCCAAAATTTAAGCCAATCAAGCAATTTCTCCGGCGGTTTAATGAGGAGAGGCGGAAAGCCATTGGTGAGGAAGTAGCCCGGCTCTTGGCGGCCGGGTTCATCGTTGAAGTCTTTCATCCAGAATGGCTAGCTAACCCGGTGCTCGTGCTCAAGAAGAACGGCACCTAGCGTATGTGTGTGGATTATACGGATTTAAACAAGGCTTGTCTGGCTGATCCTTTTGCTCTCCCCCGTATTGATCAAATTATTGATGCTACGGCGGGTTGTGAGCGTTTGAGTTTTTTGGATGCTTACTCTGGATACCATCAGATCAAAATGGCAGTTAAGGACCAAGAGAAGACGGCGTTCATTACCCCTTTTGGAGCCTTCTGTTATGTGTCTATGCCTTTTGGGCTCAAGAGCGCCCAGGCGACTTACCAGCGGTGCGTACAGAATTGTCTTCATAATCAGATTGGGCGCAACCTTCATGCCTATGTGGATGATATTGTGGTAAAATCCAGAGAGAAGGAGACCTTGATAGACGATCTGAGGGATACCTTTGGTAATCTCTGGGTCTACAAGATGATGCTTAACCCGGCCATGTGTGTTTTTGGTGTTCCTGTAGGCAAGCTCTTGGGTTTTCTGGTTTCTCATAGAGGCATTGAAGCTAACCCGGAGAAGATCAAGGCAATCACCTCTCTGGCTAAGCCGGCGTGTATAAATGACGTCCAGCGTCTGGCGGGTCGGATCGCTGCTTTAAGTCGATTTATAAGCCGGTTGGGTGAAAAGGCCATACCGCTGTATCAGACGATGAAGAAAACAGATGACTTTGTTTGGAGTGATGCTGCCAACACCGCCTTTGAGGATTTGAAAAGACAGTTAGCTGAACCGCCAGTTCTTGCTGCTCCTGTTGATAAGGAGCCCTTATTATTGTATGTAGCCGCTAACACACGAGCCGTCAGTGTGGCCATCGTGGTGGAGCGCAAGGAGGCGGGTAAGGAACATCCGGTTTAGCGGCCGGTTTACTACGTCAGCGAAGTACTTATTGAGTCCAAGCAACGGTATCCACATTGGCAGAAGCTTTTTTATGGGGTATTCATGGCAAGCCGGAAGCTTAAGCAATATTTCCAGGGCCACCCTATCACTGTGGTTAGTTCTGCTCCTTTAGGAGATATCATCCAAAACAGAGAAGCCACAGGAAGAGTCGCTAAGTGGGCCATTGAACTTGGGCCTCATGGTCTAAAGTATGTGCCACACACGACTATCAAATCAGAAGCATTGGTAGATTTCATCAACGATTGGACAGAGCTGCAGATGCCTCAAGAGAAACCGGATAACACATACTGGACTATTCACTTCGACGGGTCCAGGCAATTGGAGGGCTTGGGGGCTGGAGTCGTGTTAGCTTCCCCTCGAGGTGACAAATTTTGTTATGTACTAGGGTTGATGTTTCCCTGTACTAACAATGCAGCTGAGTACGAGGCCTTGCTCCATGGTCTTCGGATGGCTAAGGAGATGAGCTTAAGCCGGGTAAGGTGCTTTGGCGACTCAGATTTGGTGGCCCAACAAGTATCAGGCAAGCGGGATTCCAAGGACCCACTCATGGCGGCTTATCTCCGTGAAGTTGATGCCATTGCCGGACATTTTTAGGGTTACCAAGTAGAGCACATTGACCGCAGAAAGAACGAGGCGGCTGATGCCTTAAGCCGGCTGGGCTCTCAGCGAAAGCCGGTGCCGCCTAATACTTTCTTGGCTATTCTGCATAACCCTTTTGTCAAGTTACCTACAGAGGAAGATTTGGTTGTTCCGGACCCTGAAGCACAGTTGGTGGCGGCTCTTCATGTTATCCTAGATTGGACAGTGCCATACTTGGCTTACATGACCCGAGGAGAATTGCCTGAGGATGAAATTTTGGCGAGACAAATAACCCGGCGGTCTAAGTCAATGATAATTGCCAATGGCGAGTTGCATCATCGCAGTGTCACTGGGGCTTTTCAGCATTGTGTTTCCCCTGAGGAAGGCAAGAAATTTTACGAGAGATTCACGACGGGGATTGTGGCCATCATGCCGGCTCAAAATCCCTTGTGGCCAAAGCTTTTCGTCACGGTTTTTATTGGCTAACAGCTCATGCTGATGCAGAGGACTTAGTCAGTAAATGTGATGGTTGTCAGAAGTTCTCAAGACGTGCTCACGTGCCGGCTCAAGAGTTGAGGATGATTCCAATCACTTGGCCGTTTGTAGTCTGGGGGCTTGATATGGTTGGACCTTTGAAAAGGTCCAAGGATAAGAAGACCCACCTCTTGGTGGCGGTTGACAAGTTCACAAAGTGGGTTGAGGCAGAGCCAGTTAGTAAGTGTGATGCAGCCACGGCGGTTCAGTTCATGAAAAAGGTGATATTTCGCTTTGGTTTTCCACACAGCATTATAACTGACAATGGTACCAATCTGTCTAAAGGCGCCATGGAAGAATTTTGTCAACGAGAGCATATTCGACTTGATGTTTCATCAGTGGCTCACCCCCAATCCAATGGTCAAGCTGAGAGAGCCAATCAGGAAATCTTGAAAGGCATCAAGCCCCGGCTTTTGGTCCCTTTGCAGCGGACGCCGGGTTGTTGGGTGGAGGAGTTACCCTCTGTGATATGGAGCATCAATACTACTCCTAATAGGTCTACAGGTTATACGCCTTTCTTCATGGTTTACGGAGCCGAGGCAGTTCTCCCTAGCGACATCCGTCATGACTCACCTCGTGTGCCGGCTTATGTTGAGACGGACAATGAACAAGCGCGTCAGGATGCTCTTGACTTGTTGGATAAACAGCGTGATATAGCAGCAGCTCGCTCGGTGATTTACCAACAAGACCTGCGCCGCTATCACAGCCGCCGGGTTAGGTCCAGAACCTTTCAGGAAGGTGACTTGGTGCTCCGGCTCATCCAGGATCAAACATATGCACACAAGTTATCCCCACCTTGAGAAGGGCCCTTTGTGGTCATCAAGAGCTTGCACAACGGGTCATACTACCTCATCGATGTTCGAGAGCACAAAGATTCACGTAAGTCGGAGGAGGAGACCCGCCGGCCGTGGAATATAGCTCAGCTTCGGCCTTATTACACTTGAGCCACCGGCTCTCATAATGTACATACTTCCGTGACAATGTATATATTATGATAAATAATAAAGCAGGACCTCTGTCCTTTTTTCCCTCAAAGGTAAATGTGTCATTGTTATTTTCATTATGATCTCACATGGTCACTTGGGGGCTGATCCGGCTTACGATCGTATTCGAATCTAGCCCCTAAAAATTATGATCACTAGGGGGCTTCCTGTTCAAACATAGGTCGTATTCGAACCAAAGAGAACATAGCTGTCGATACCCTTTTGATCGGCACACTGCCGAGCTCATTGGGGAGTTTCTTGGTCATATTTGAACCATAGCTCAACCCCCTTTGAGAACCGACGTGAATCGTATTCGAATCAGCGTCGTTAAACAACTCTCAAGGTCATTTGGGGGCTTCCTGTTCAAACATAGGTCGTATTCGAACCAAAGAGAACATAGCTGTCGGTACCCTCTTGATCGGCAACGCCAAAGCCATTGGGGGCTAAATGATCGTATTTGAATCTTAGCTTAACCCCTTTGGGATGGTTTTCTGGTGGTATTCGAATCAGAAGCCTCCAAGTTTTTTGAAGTCTTTTCTTGTAAACAATTTTTGGATTCCATTTGAAGTTCTTTTGATCATGTCTAAAGTGTTCAAGGGTGGTTCCTATTGCACCGGCTTAACCTTGATCAATAAATATGATCGCATATAATAGACATCGTATTATAGAGTTGGGTTCTCACCCTCATTGTTCGGGTCACATAAACCGGAAGTATAATCGAAGGGTCACAACTATGTTGTTGTGGTTGTCTCGAAGATATAATTGAGAACCGGCTTTTTATGATTTTGACTCCGGGTTATATGTAAAATATATGACCCTCTATGCGGTAAGCCACCAAGGGACTTGTAATTTGTTCTCCATGCAGGACAGTTAAAGGCAGCCCTTTAAACATAAGGAAGAAGAGGATCAGCATAACACTCGGGAATATAAGATGGCGGCTTAAACAGTGTTGAGCGCCACACAGGTGCGCGATGGCACGACAAAAATAAGTGTTTTCCTACTCTATTACATGACTCCCCGAGTCTAAATAGTGAAGCATTGTTTTAAATATGAGCCGCCTGAGGAATCAAAGGTGTTGTTGGGCTGACGCTTCCGGTTCATCCCTTTCCACTCCTCCGGTTGTTTCCCTGTCCTGGAAAGTTGCTGATTTCTAGTCAATGCCACTCAAGGCTTCCAATTCAGCTTCATCATCAATTAACCCGGCCGGATCAACTTCAGGGGCGAAAGTATGCTTACGAGGGGGAGGGATTAGACTGATTGCCTCATAATGTGGTGTTGGAATTCTCTGATTATCGGCGTCATAACCCGGTTGGTATTTGCTAAGATCCGTATCATTACCGATCAGAGTGGCCACATGATGTACGTCCTTCACGCAAGCGGCGAAATCCTTCTGGTCAAATGGGGTGCCGTCCTCCTTCAAACTGGGATACGCAAGGGTGATGTCAGCCGGGTCTAGCTCCGGTAGCCACGCCTTGGTCCGGCTTAAAGCAGCTATGGCTCGGGCTCTCGCAGAAGCTCGTCTCAATTCCTGGAATCGTTAAGGTAGCACGACAAGCCGCCTTAGCACATCCGCCAGATGAGTGGGAACTTCATTTGACAGAGCCACGATGGCTAAGGCGCGTTGTGACCCGGTGTAGAGTTGTTCCACCAAGGTATAAACGGCCTTCAGTTTTGTCAACATGTTCTGGTTGAGATTGGCACTCCTGGAGCCTGCATTACAAGGTCAGGTGAGCTGAGGACAATTGAGATGTTTGTTGAAAAAGATTCAAGCTAGCTAACACTTACAGAATAACTTACCAAAGATTGCTGAGACCATCTGAGATATATGGCGTTTTAAGCCGGATAGCTCGGCGGTTGTTTCTGCAAGAGTGGCCTCCGCTTGTTCAGCCCGGTTGAGTAAAGCGGTCTTTTTCATCCGCCCAGGCCTTCCTTTCTGCCTCAAACTTCTTTTTCAATTTCTCCTGTGCGGATATACTGACTTCAAACTTGGAATTTGCCTTTTGGGCTTCAATTTCTTGAGTTTTCAGGCGATTCTTCAAGTCGGAGATCTCCGATTCAAATTGCTTAATGGCGGCCTGTATAAATTCCGGGTTACAGTTAGGATTATCATAATGCAACATTAAGTCCCAAGCACTTTGCAAGCAAAGATACTTGGCACTTGGGGGCTAATGTATGCTAAAGAGCTCTAATTACAGTGGCGGTTCATGGAGATAAAGTCCCAAGCACTTTGCAAGCAAAGATACTTGGCACTTGGGGGCTAATGCATATTGCTGTTCAAGTACTTGGTTAAAATACGGTGAAGACCGGTTCAACTATGATGTCTAAGCCGGCCCTTGGGTGCTACCGGATAAGCCTGTTTTCTTACAGTGATTATTAAGCTGATGACAAGTCTATAACATATTTCATCATAAGTAATAGACTTGGGGGCTGGCCTAGTAAGGATAACTAAGGAACAAGCAACAAGAGTTATACCTCAGATTTTTGGTGTATTTGTTTCACCATATCAACTTCCAGATCCCGGCTGTTGTGCACTTGGTTTACATAACCAGAGACGATTTCTCCAATACTCAGATGAGCATAATCAGTGACATCCAGCCGGGTTTTGCGACGTTCCAGAAGTTCTTCTTTGGCGGAGCACTTGGCCAGCGCGGTGGGTCTTCCCAGTTCAACGAAGTCAGTCTGGATGATTTCGACGTCCGGGTCATCCGCCTTGGCCGGGCTAGGGTTCTCCGGATCTTCAGAACCTTCCATGGCTTGTTCGACGAGCGGATCAGTGGTGAGAGTTGGAGTGTCATGGGCTGGTTCAGGCGATGGCTCATGAGCGGAAGTATCAGGAGCAGCCGCTCTGAGCTCCGGTTCAGCAAAGACTGGCTCTTCGGCCGGCTTACTTTTCTTCGTCCTCTTACTGGCTTTACTTGTACACTGAAAATTAAAGGGTTAGTACAAAAAACATGAGTAAGATAAGCACAAGATAAGTAGATTATCATTACCCTGGAGCGGTTTTGAAAGCCGGCATGCTGGACTGCATTGATTCGTCGGAGGAAGGTGAAGTTCCCTGATAGTTCGAGTCAGAAGAATTGAGTGGTTGACGAGTGAAACCTGCCAAAGGATACAAAGAATATAAATCAGAGATAACCTCAGCCCGGCGTTTTCTTGTTGCATCGGGTAAGCCGGAGGAGAGGTCCGCATCTTTACTGGTCCGGGTCTGCCTCCGACTCTCATGAATCTGATGGTTCAAATGAAATTGAGGATCTTGATAAGCTAAAGGATGTGAAAATCTTACTTTCCGGGTTACCCTTCGGACTTTCTGTCTCAGCAAAGGCTCGGAGTCGGAGGATATTGTAGTTACCTCTTCAGTTACTGCATGACATGCTCATGTATCCTCCTGCTCATAATCAGTGTCAATAAGATGGTTAAAAAAGGAGCCTAAAGAGTCAAGAGTTACCTCTGACTCGGAGGTATCGTCCAGATGAAACATATCCGAGGCGCTAGGTTTGTTCCCCTTCTTACGGGCAGTGGCTTTTCTGGCGGCTTTCTTGGCTTTTCTGGCCTTCTTTACAGCCTCATGGTCATACTTAACCTTCCAGAATTTATCACCAGCCTGTAAAATATAGCAAGTGTTTTTAAGTAAAGATGAAATTGTCAAAGTGGAAAGTAAGATGCTCAAGTTAATGGTTTACCGCTGGAGCCGGGTTAGCCTTGCAGAAAGGACTTAAGCCCGCTTTCCCGCAATCTGCCAGGCTCTCGTTCAGAAGAGACTTGGTCATGTCATCAACGATATCCTCAGGTAAGTCGTCAGGACTATGCCGTAGAGGATCATTTTTCTGGCCTGTGCAATCGCACATCAAGCCGGGGCGGCGGCTCAAGGGAATCACCCGCCAGGCAATCCAAACCCGGACCAAGTCAATGCCATTTAGGCCGTTCCCCAGAAGAGCTTTGATCTTGTTGATAGTGGGGGCAAGTGTTTGACATTCAGCCGGAGATAATTTATCTGGTAAAGGGTGAGTTGACTCCAGGCGCAGGGCGCGAAAGCCGGGCAAGGGGTTCTCATCAGCCGGAGAAGTGTCCTGACAGTAGAACCAAGTCTAGTTCCAATCTTTAGGGTGACTCGGCGGCTCGGCATAAGGGAAGAAGCAGTCTCTACGTCGCTGGATTGAGATCCCGCCAAGTTCCAAACTGGGCCCGTGGGCACATTCATTTTGATGGTTCAGATAAAGTAACTCTCTAAAGAGTAGTATGTTGGGTTCTTCTCCAAGGTACACCCCACAGAATACTTGGAAATTGCAGATGTTTGACATGGAATTGGGTCCGATGTCTTGAGGCCGCAGGTCAAAAAAGTGCAAGACGTCTCTGAAATTTTTTGAGCCGGGTGGAGCAAAGCCCCGGCTCATGTGATCAGTAAAAATGACAACTTCCCCATCCTTGGGTTGAGGTTTCTCTTCTGACGGGTCAGGAGCATGATAAGACAAGATCTCTTTCCTCGGCAGATGACCACTCTTCACAAAACCGTCTAAGATGCTATCAGTGACGGTGGATTTAACCCAGTTGCATGTGATGGGTGCTTTGGGAGCCTTGGGCGGCATTATGAAGGATGGAAGCCTATGACAAAATAAAAATTTCCGGCTCAAATTTAAGCCGGAGAAAGCTTCAATTCATATTCAAGATGGCGGCTTACGAAGGGGCCTAATGATATATGGCTAATTGTGTCAGATTGTTTAAGCCGCCATGGGAAACAGTAGCAATTAAATTATTTAAATCCACTATGAGTGATCAGAATCATTCATTGAGCATTGCCTCGTTAAGCCAGCGGTAAGAGCCGCCATGGATAATGGATACAGTTTTTTGCCTAAGTATCGCACAAACAGGTCTCACAGGTTGCAGTTGCTATTTTGGATCAAACGGTGGTTCAAAAAAGAAAATATTCTAGACCTAAAAACTAGTACAGATGAGTTCGTGAGCTTTAATGAGGTCTTTTTACAAGTAAAAGGGATCTACTAGTATTGAAAATGGATGCGAAGCAACTACCGCATGAGTTCCATACTACTTTTGGATCAAATAAAGCCGCGGTGGAGGAACTACGAAGAAACCGTGTTGAACCATGAAGAACACGGAATAACTTGAAAACCCTAAATGCAGATCTGAAGTGCGGGACGGTGAAGACTTACGGCTGTAGATTTGCTGCGGAGGATCGCCGCCGTTCTCTGGTCGATTTAGGTTGATGCAGCGGCCAAGATCGACGAAGATGAGGTGCTCAGTTGCGGCGGTGGAGCTCGAGCAGCAGCGGAGTCGCGAGAGGAAGAAGATGACAGAAAGGGGGAGAATGAAGAAAGACCTAAAGGTTGTGCTTATTTATAAGGAAAGACTGACAGAGAGGGCGCGAGAAACGAGGAGGCCAGACATGTTTATCCAGCTACTCCGACGCCTCGATTTTCGGGATGGTCATTAAGATAAAGATCCGTTGAGATATGACAGAATAAAAATGAATTTAATGGAAGATGACGTCATGGCGGGTTATCATGAATCCAGAAGATGACGTCATGGCGGGTTATAACTTTGCACAGACAGAAGCCAGAAGGTTTTTCTTAAAGTATTGAAGATTGACATGAGCTGGTTCAAATCAATCTGGGGCCTAATGTTGGGGATATAACTACTGGTGTAACCCACCCAGGAGGGGCCGGGTTACGGTATAGAAATTCATTATATGAAGCCCAATATCAAGCTTGAAGATGGCGGTTCAATAAAGGGCCTAAAGCCCGTAGGCGACTTAAGGCCCGTAGTGATAAACCGCCGTAATGGCATGACTTGTGTTGTAAGGAAAGATTAACTAGTTACCGAGCCGGATACTGTTTATAAGCCGGCCGGGACTCTGTAGGCCGCGGGACGTCAACCCGTGTATATAAGGGGATGACCCGCCGGCGGCTTAAGAGAGGTAACATCAAATCGGTAGCCAGGCATAGCGGATTCGCTCCCTGGTCATCGAAACCCTAGTAATTCCACCTCAATTGGAGTAGGCTTTTACCTTCACCGTAAGGGGCCGAACCAGTATAACCCTCGTGTCCTTTGTCCCGGTTTAACCCCTTTAAGCTTCCTAGTTGCGACGGCTCCACGACTAAGTGCTTTCACAAGGGCATCTGCCGTGACTATTCCACGACAGATGCAACATAATATGATGAAACTACATGCAAAACTAAGCAAGTTTCATATAGAGCATGATCAAAACGGAGCAACGGTGCAACACATACACTCCAAACAAGATATAACAACAATCTGTCCAAAACAGCAACTAGGCATCTTGCAAGCATCAAGAAAATAAGCTACAGCACCTTAACATGAAAAACAAAAGGCATGGACGTTATGTACATGTAAAGCATTACAAAACATGAACACTGAGCTATCTCCAGAAATCACAAGAACATGCTCAAAAGGACATGGCAAGATTGCAAATAATAACAGTTCACAGACTATTCACAGGTCATGACAGAAATAACATCAGGTTGCAATGTTTAGAGCTAGCAAACTATACAGCGAGCTATCATGGCAAACTACAGCATGGAATGCTAATACTAAAGGCAAAGAAGAAAACTCTCTTACTGATATAGTTCCAAAGATCAACAGAAAACATGGTAGCATCCATGCGAACATGGCAAGTGATATGACAGATTCCGACGGTGAAAATAACAGTTCATGGCAGAAACAACGATAAGTAGGCAAGTTGGTGAGCTTGTATAACTCACCACAGAGCAATACATGGCATGAAAAGGTGACCAAAAGTAAGAAGGCACATTTATAGAGCTAAACATGGCAATAGCATAGTCATAGGGTGCATGGATCACTAGCAAAACACATGGCAAAACTGAACTTAAAGTTAACAGACTGGCAGCAACATTATTTAGCAAGTTTGGAGCAAGATTACGACAATCTACAGCAACCCATAAATGCAACCAAGGGCATGCGTGGATAGAGCATAACATTTATAACAAAATATCCTCAGTGACCAACTCCAGATTATGCATAGAACGCATGGTAGCAGCATGGAAACATAGCAACAAAATATAACAGACTCAGACTTAGCAGAAATGACTAAGTCACAGAAATCAGCAACATCACGGAGGCTACTTTGAATGCTTGTGCTAGTCACCACATAGATAAAAAAATACAAGACAAGCACCCCTGTAAAGATGGCATGATGTAGTTCAAAACACGTGTAGACATCAAGCTCATAGGATGCACACACAAAAGGCAATGAAAAAGACAAATCACCAAGTTCTGACAGTCTCAGTAGGTTAACATCATATAGCACTCTTCCAATGATGATTAGGGCATCAAGATGAACTAAAACAAGCATGGCCCAATGGAACAAAATGAATAGCAGCTCACAATGAACATGTTGATATATCATGCATGCAAACTGTAGCTACGAGCAGGTCAAACATGTGCACATGATGTTGAAAATCTGGGACTTGAAGAAAATATACCCTCCGAAACTGGACGGGGTCGTGCGGGACGGAAAGATCCGGTTCGGGCGCGGGGCGTTTGGATGACCGTGTTGGTGGATCTGATCCACCTTCCGGTGGATCCAGCGACGACGGCTCCGGCGAGCTCCTGCCGGCGACGAGACACCAGCGCGGCGAAGCTGGAGGAGGCCGGCAAGGAGGCGAGGCGGATCCGGGCGCGCCTGCCCGGATCCGGCCGGAGGAGATCCGGTGGCGGCGAGCTCCCGGCGAGGAAGTCCGGCGACCGGCGGCGAAGGGCGGACGGAGGCGAGGCGACGGGCATCGGCGGGATCCGCGGGGACGATGCGGGCGCCGGGCCGCGGGGTCCTGGGTGGCGGCGCGGCGCACCCCGGCGACGAACGGGTGGCGGCGGCGCATCAGAGCACATGGCGGCGGGCGGAGGTCGCCGGCGCGGGGGCAAG